>NW_004524854.1:1149975-1178289 GCF_000260255.1 Octodon degus
GTGGTGCTGGGGGATTGAACCGCGGTCCCTGATGCTTTGCTAAGCTTGTTCTAAGTAGGTGCTTTAGACCACTGAGCCATCTCTCCAGCCCTAATTTTAACACTTTGAGAAATATCTACTGTATACTAATTTCCAAAATGGTTGCATTAGTTTGCATTCCCACCAACATTGTAGGAGGGTTTTTCGCCATGCCTTACCAACATTTGTTATTCTTTGACTTCTTGATAATTGTCATTTGAGTATAAATTGGAACTTGCTTTTGTTTTCATTTACATTTGTCCAATGGCCAGGGATGTTGATTTTTTTTTTCATATTTTTCTGGCCATTTGTCCTTTTTCTGAGAAGTCTGTTTATTTCACTTGCCTATAAACGTAGGTAATCACCTCAGGTAATGATGGCTTAAAATGTCAATGATAGTTTCTAGGGAAAAAGAAGCTGGTAGCTGGCATGACATAGAAAACAGATAACTGAACAACCCAGGATGAGCTGAGGGTTCATTAAAGCTTCAGGTGATATGCCAGTTCTGAAAGAAGTGACTCTTTGTGCCGTAGCAACACTGATGATGTGAGATATGGACTTACTGAATATTGCAATGTAATATTCAAAGATACACTATTAGCTATCAAAAGATACACATCAAATATTTATCACTGTTTAAAAACAGAATGGCACGAGAAACAATATTTAGTGGAAGGTTACTAATTTCTCATTAAAGATCATTCCCTTATTTTAGTAGTTAATGTAAAAATTATTATAACCTACAATCAATATAACAACTTATCTATGGTTGTGCAACCTTGGCATTCTAGCATATTCTACAAAGCCCAATTTAAACACCAGCAAACCATATAAGGCCCTTACATTATTTCCATTTGACCTGGATATCAAAATAAATGTAAATTCTGCCAGGAATCCTGCTTATTTCATACCTCTCTTAATCTGTCTTTCATACTAATGTATCTCTAAGGTAACAGTACTTCAAAAATGGTGAGCTAAAATAAAAGTCAAACCTCAGCTGGGTGGGAGGGAAGTGGTTTGTAGCACACAAACGAATCCTTGTAAAATTAAACTTATAACTTTCCTGCATGCTACCAATAATCATAAAATCATAAGTACACTGAAAGTAAGATTTCATTCAAAGCAGAAAGGAAATAACTGAGGAATAAATGTATCATATAGCATGCTAATTGTCCCTAGGAAAGCAGTTTGTTTGCCTAGCTGAAAATAGCTGGGTTGCATGACTAGTCAAGTGCTCACTTCAAGGAATAAGTAAACTTAAATCTTTCAAAGAATTTTATGTTACACAAATTCCCAGTTGTATCACACAACTAAATAGAACTCAATTACATATTAAAGGAAATTTAAAAACTCTTAATAAAAAGCCTTACATCCTTCAGACAAATTTCAACTACACAATATTATAGTGTTAACAGTAGGAACAATGTTGAAAAATGGGTCTCTATAATTCATTTTGCATAACTGAAACATATTACTTAGGAAACTACTCATTTATCTCCTATGTCCCTACATATAGTCACACACACCCCTCACATATACAGCAACTTTCACAGATAATAAACATATGTATTACCTTGATGCTAGTGATGGTATCAGAGTAGAAGGGTTTGTCAGACTCATCATGTGATTTTACTATACATTAATTGTATCTCAAAGCTGTTAAAAAAGACATTTTTAAAAATCCACAGAAAAATAAGTCTAAATACAAACAACTCTCTGTTAAAACACGTTTAAAGGAAACTTAAATGGTATTAAGTCAAAGAATATAAATGATTGCTATAAGAAATATAAAGATTAAATGTTCAAAGCACGTAATGTGTCTCTCATTTTTAAATAGGGATACCAAAAATTATATCACTTACTTACCTGTGCTAGTAGTCTAAACAACACATACAGGTGTGACTAAAACAGAAATAAGAATCTGTGTGGTATACAATGAATATTTTAAAAACTTGCATATGCAGGTGATATTATAAAACCAAATGTATCCTCAAGTATAAAAGTGCTGAATTTCACTACTCAAACATATTACAATGGGGCTCAGTATATGTGGGTTTATATCTGTGAATTAACCAGAACACAGAATGCATGTACCACCATTCTAGGAAAACTATGTGTATGTTGCTCACATGATTTAGTTATTTTTATACAAAAGGAAATTATTCTTCAAACTTATGAAAAGCCTTTGAATATTAATACACCATCATGTCAATTACAGAAGTTGCATGAAACAGAAAGTTTCCACACGGAATGCCTAGTTTTACTAGTTAATGAGATTGCATTATATCTATTATTGTTAAAAAAGTACTGAAGATAACTGAAAGCAATAAAAATAGCTATAATGTTCATTTTATCACTATACCCTACCATCAAGTGTTTCTTTGCTTTAAACCATTAGTACTTTAACAGAAACTTAATGCGTATCACACTTTATGGTAAAATGTTTAGACTGTACTTCTGGATTCTAATCACTGAAAACATTATATAAACTTATTTATAGATTCTATTAGTCTAAAACACTACATGAACTTAATTTATATATCAGATGATTTTATGAGCCTCAAAGAAAGGGTTAAATAATTTTGTAACCTAAAAAGGCAGCATATGTAAGTGCTTGCTCACAGTTACAGTTCTTTTCCCCCTAAATAAATGACAATTTTTCCCCCTTCAGCTTTATGATATACCCCTATGCTGGCCAAAGTCCTTCTAAAGGAGAACTAATTCTCACCATTCCATTGCTTTTGTGCAGTATTAAAATCCTTACAGCTGACTGGGGGTTAGGTAGCACATGGATAATGTTCTACATTAAGTTCCAGGAAGCTGCAAATGAAGAACTATGTAAGGGCAGTATTTATAAAAATAATTATTACATATTCCTGCTTTGCTAGATATGCTGAAAATTAGAAGTTTTGATTAAAACTCCCTTCATCATCCCCACAAAGTGGAAAAGATCTCCCTGTTTACTATCATCTCTTTTACTTCACTCTTTAGTGAAGTAAATCAGACATGCCAAGTTTAAATATCACTTTCTTTTATATGAGAAATTCAAAAGCATAAATAAATAAAAGAACAAAATAGAACTGATTTTAATAAAAGATCACTTGGAATAGAATATTATCAAGTACTTTAGCCTATAAATCCCAAGGATTTCCCAACTTTTTAAAGGGAGAGTTGAAACTTCATCCTAGCAACACTCACATAATTATTGCAGTCTTATCAGTTACTAGAAAATAGTAATAAGCATCATCTGGTGAATGATTGCATACCTGGGAGACAAGGTGCTTTTGGAAACTCAAAAGCAATGTACAACCCAAAGCAATTTTGTCATCATAAAATTAGATCCTTTATAGGCCCAAACCCATTACCATTTCATTCTCAACTAGTTAAAAATTGATATATGGTATAATGTAAATGAAATTCATAAAACTTTAATAGTAGGATACTTTATATATAAGAAATACAAAAATCAGTTGGGTTAAAAAACTAGCTATGTTACAGTATCAGTAAGCAAGGATAAAAAAAATTATAAAAAAATGCAAGGAATGCTTTCTAATATACTATAGTTTTCTGAAGGAAGGCAAAATATATGAGATGGACCAAAATCAGGAGAGGAGCAGTATCTACATTGTAATAAAGATTGTAATTATGGTTTGCCTAAATTTCCTCATCACCAAAGTACACAAGGAGTATAGCTGTTATACTGAAGATATTTTGAGATATTACAGTTAACACCTTCTCAGTGAGTTACATCACTGAAGAAATCCTTCAAGTAATGAGAACATTTGTCACAGCAGAACTTCAATGGCATTGTCAAGAGCTTAGTATTTTACACATGGGGTTATTTCCCAGCTCATTCACAGAGAATTTTCCTGAAGAGAGTGCAAGCTGTTGTGATACATAGGAAAATATATACACTGCACTGAAATGTTATGCCCTTGGTTTATATCATTAATGGAAATGTACACCACATTACAGAGTTGAATCTGACAACAGGAAATGCATCTGAAACAGAAGAGTTACAATCTCCTCGCATTTGCTACATATCCACCATATTATACAAAAATCAGAAGCTGAGGCTGTATTTTGCCAAATGACATGCATAAGACACATATAGAAATACACACATCAGCTTCTCTTGCAGGGACAAAACGTGTATTTAAATACAGAAAATGGATTTCAATATGAAGTTACCACGGAGTTTATGTTATTAAAAGGATATACAAGAATGTAAAAGTTGTGTGTGTATGTTTGCACCTTGTATTCACTAGTTAGTAAGACACAAAAGTATCTATATTATTAAAAAACAGTAACACTCACATTCCCTAGTACCCTAAAAAAGTCCTTCTGTTCTGATTTCTGTGTGGTGATGGTGATGAAAACTGTTACTACTAAAATCAGAATTATGAAACATTAATGCTGATGATTAACAGTGACTGCCATGAAGGGTTTCTCAGAACGAATTCCTGCAATGCTCAAATTCACTCATTATTTATCTCCTCATACAAAATGATTAATAAATTCCCATCTCAAAACTGCTAGTAAAACATAACAGAAATGACTGAAAATGTTTGTTTGCTAAAATAGTAACAGGAACAATATTCTGATATCACACATTTATTTCCATCATAGTAAAGGCAACTATACTAACTTCCAGAGGTTTCCCTATTCAGAAAGTCATGGCTCAGTGGAATAAGTGCTTCCCTGGCAAGTGCAAGGACCTGAGTTCAATGCCTGGTTCCACAAAAAAAAAAAAAAAATCCTATTCAGAAAGTCTGCACTAACACACACTATCAAAAGCCAGGCATGGTGGCACATGCGTCTAATCTCAGTACTCAGGAGGCAAGGCAAGAGTATTGTTATGAGTTTGAGGCCAGCCCGGGCTACAAAGTGAACTCAAGGCCAGCCTGAACTGCATAGTGAGACCTTGTCTCAAAAAGACCAAAAAAAAAAAAAAAAAAAAAAAAAAACCACATGAGCAAATCCCACATGTCAGAGAAGACCCAATTTAATGAAAAAATCATGATACTACTAAAGGCAAAAAGTAAAAACCAACCATCTTTATAGAAATAACAGCAGAAAATATTACAACTATGGGGAAAAAAGTAACAGAGAAAGAAGGGAAACATATTGGACGCCAAATAGCCATGATCAGGAAAGATTTCCCCATTCTACATCGTAGTCAAAAATCCCAGAATCCGACATGAGGACAGAATCTTATAACATGTTAGAGAAAAACAACAAATCGCTTATAAAGGTATAAATCCTGCAAAACTATCTTTCAAAACTGACAAAAAAATAACGTATTTCCATGACAATGAACCCCTTAATAAGTTCACGATCACCAAATTCACATGCTAAGAATTTTCTCAAATATATCCTAAATACGAAGCCAACAACGCCAAAACCATCTAATGGAAGAAATATAGGTGGCTGAAGCAGAAAGGCAAGCAAACAGAGATCAGCAACATGAACAGAATACAGTGACAGGAATGAGCCGATAGCTTCCAGAAACAGCCCTCAGTATAAAGGCATTCAATTCCTTATCGGAAGGCACAGAATCACAGACTGGATCATAAAGGAAAAATATCCAACAAGATGCTATATACAAGAAACACACTTATTCTAAAAAGAAACTAATAAACTGAACAAAAACCAAAGGACAGAAACCAATATTCACACAACGAGAACCTGAAACCAAGCAAGAGTAGCTCTCTTAACTTCAGACAAAGTGGACTTAAAGCAGAAACGGAAGAGAAAAAAAAAAGTCACTACATCTCAGTTGAGGAAACAATTTAACAAAAAGAGAGAACAATATCAGCTATATACAGTAAACACTGATGCATCCCTCTTCAAAAAAAATATAAAAGTTCAGATACACATCAAAACATGTCAACTATTATTAGAGTCAAACAAATGCACTGAACGGATATCTACAGTATTGTACTTAACAGAATACACAATCTCTTCAGTGACAAAGAGAACTTCCTCCGGAAGAAACTAAACACTAGCCAACAAAAGCAAGCTTAAGTTAATGCAAAATAACCCTGATATTACCCTACACATATTGTCAAGCCAAAGGGCAATAAAACTAGAAATTAATACTAAAAGAAATCACAAATATTACACAAACACATAGAAATTAAATAACATACTCTTAAATAACCAATAAGTTATAAAAATTATCAAGGAAAAAAGTTATCAAGGAAGAAATTAATAACTCCTAGAACTGAACAGAAATGCCAGTATAAAATCCTGGCACCCATTGAATACAAAGAAAGCAGTCCAAAGAGGTACAGCTAAGTGGCCCATCCCACTATCAGAAAAGCAGAGCCAGTGCAAATAAATACGTCAGTGCTGCACATAAGTTCCTGGAGAAAAGCAAAACATCTAAATTCAAAGTTAGGACAATGAAAGAAATTTTCTAGATCAGAGAAAAAATTAAATAAATTGAAACTATAAAAGCAGTACAAAGAAACAATGAATCAGGGCCGGGGAGATAGCTCTGTAGAATAAGTGCTTTCCTGGCAAGTGCAGGGTCCTGAGTTCAATCCTTGGTACTGCATAAAAAGAAAAAAAGAAAAAGAAAAGAAACAATGAATCAAAGAGATGGTTGTGGTGTTTTTTTTTTTTTGAAGGAGTAGATGAAACAAACTCATAGCCAATCTTATCAAAAAATTAAATATAACAAAAATCAAAGACACACCCATGCAACTTAAGAAGAAAAAAATGAAATCAAAATTGACACTGTTCAAACTCAGATTATTAGTACCCTCAAACACCTATTTAGTATTCCAACAAATGGGAAAATTCAGAAAAAATGGACATTAACAGGCAATAAAATTAATTAGAAGAGTATTAATACCTTAAAGAAGCGCAGGATATGCTAATTTCTATGCTGATTTCTACAAGAACTTCAGGGAAGATCTAACGACAATATTCTGCAAAATCTAATGAAACTGAAAGGAGTACTGCCAAACATGTTCTTGGAAGATAGCATTTCCTTGATTTAAAAACTAGACATTAATTCAACTAGAAAAAGAAAAGTACATTCCAATCTTTTTAATGAACATAGGCACAAAGATCCTCAAAAAAGTGCTGGCAAAAAGAATCTAACAAACAATCAGATCATATATCATGAACAAGTAAGCTTAACCTCAGGGATTTAAGGATGGTTCAATATATACAAATCAATAAATCTAATATATCACATGAAGAGAATCAAAGAAAAAAAATCACAATCATCTTAATAGATTCAGAAAACGCCTTTGACAAGAAAACAACATTCATTCATGATAAAAGTCCTTGAAGAAAATAAATTTATCTCCGTCTGTCAAAAGCCATTCATGACAAACCCGCGGATTTATATTTCAGTGATTCACAGGAAAACAGATGCACCTTGAGACCATAATGTTAAGTGAAATACATCAGACTCACAAGCCTCAGTGTCACATGGTTTCTCTTGTAAGAAAAACTCAAACTACAAATAAATAGCAGTGTAAGATAATACATAATAAGGAGACAGCTATTTTGCAAATATGATGACAACCAAGAGGTAGAGGGGGTAGGGGACAGGTCAAGGGAAATAAAAAGAATTCAGTTATACTATAAACATGTACCAACTTCCCAGGACACATGTAATCATGTACCACACAAACATGTATAGGTATTAATAATTTCTTTTGAGAAAGAATGCTGCCTGCATTTTCTAGAACATGAATTTCCGAAGTTTTCTTAATACCAAAACTCAAATGCCAAGAGAACTGACTACAAAGTTCTGAAAAGTGGTATATTCTTAGTAAGGTGGACAAGCAACCCAAACATTTTCTTAAAAAATAATGGTGACATCTCACTCCCACCCACATCCTGCCAGTAGCTGCAGGCCAAGCCCACCCACAGCTGGGGAGCTGCTCGCTCCCTGGGTGGGGACATAGTGGGGTTCGGCAGGGTAGACCCTTCTCTGCTGGCCCCGGGCTGCGTTTCTCCAGGGAGGAGGACCAAGTACTACTTCCCTAAGTAAGACAGCAATGAAACAAAACAAAGCAACAATTAACTCGCTTGTGTGCCGCTCCCAAGGACCTCCATTTCTCAAAGTCCACGACAGTCATCTCCGAACATCTGCAACGCCGCTCTTGGAACAGCAGCAAGGATCTAGCAGACTTTGCAGAACCTGCATAAATAAACCCATGAAGCACACTGAGGGAAACAACACATCTATATGCAACGGTTGTGTCCACATTTCTAAGCAAAAGATCTTGTTTCTAGAGATGCTAGGATTTTTATCTTAAGGCAAGTTTAAGGCACATGCTTCGAAAAATCTTAGTGTGCGAAATTTAAAAAAAAATGTTAGTGTGAGACACTTTGTGAGCAGCAACATCCACTGCCCAAGAGGGATTTCTTCAAGGACAGAAATGCTTGCCGCCATCTCTGCCCCACAGGGCAGCCAGTCCCCATACAGGACCACTGCCCATTTCAGATGGGAAAACACTGCATTCGGTTTCAAATAAATTCACCACTAGAGAGGCACATCAGGTCAGTTCAGCTCTAGGGAATTCCTATTGGAAACAAAATTCAAGACTCACAAGAGCTGTTTCTCATAATAGATACTCAGATGAAATTATAAAATAAACAAAGTTGACTGGTTTTTGTCTCAATGATGGACAGAATTGAAAGATCAAAAGCTGTTAGGAAAATTAGGTGTTTGCAGAAAAATTAAACTGTTCAATCAGTTCTTCACCACTTACAGTCACTACATTTTGGATGAGTTGCAACATTGAATTTTGAAATGTGTTACAAAATAAACATATTGATCTAGAAAGACTAGTATGGCATATTTTAAGGGTGAAAGATCAAAATGCATAGCTTGCTTTCTGTGTTGAAAAGAGAGTCTTCATGTGTACTGTGAGCTGTACAGATTGAGGTACCCAGGTCCCCCAAGCAGAGATGTGTCATGCAGGGACCACCGAGTGTCTGCCCACCCAGTACATTTGCAGGGCTCAGGGCGGGGCTCGGGCCTGGGACTGCACGTGCACTACTACACCCGGGGGCCGGTTTTGTGATTTCTCTCCTCAGCATCTCAGGGATCTCAAGGCTGTCAGTAGTGGATGTTTTGGGAGTGGGTGAGGAACACAAGGAAGGAAGGGGCTCCAGAGGTCCTCCACTTCTCCACAGAGCTCTTCACAGTTCCCCAAGTCCTCTGAGTAGGTGTAGCTCCTCAAAATCAAACATTTTAATCCTAAATCTGCTGGGACAGGTGTCACTTTCATTTGTGTTACTTCCTGGGACTTCTCCAGCTTCAGTTTTCACAGGGGAAGAAAGTGGTTTCCGCTTCTCCAGCGTGTGAGGAGCACGTCTGCAGGCGGACGCCCCATCTGACCAAGACAGGATTCCAATGCTACAGCCCCAAACCACACAGCATGCTGCTTTGCTACCGAAAAATCCACACCTGCCCCATGTGAGTGGGCCCCCAGAACAACCTTCTCTGTTCCGTGGGGCTCAAGCCTGCCATAAGTGACATCCACTGGAACCAAAACTGTCTAAGGTACATGCATGGGGTTTCACTGGGGAGAGCAAAGAGGCCCAGGAAAGGGGGTTCCTTAACACATGCTGAACTCCCAAGTGCACGCAGGGAAGGTGTGAGGGTACAGGGAGGGCATTTATTCACTCTGAAATCATTAAATGTACAGTATTCCCCTGATGTTAATGACTCTAGACAGATGCAGGAAAGATATTTTTATCTACCTACAAATCTCAAAATAATAAATTAAAAATATGACTTCTAAGATAGCTGATCCAAATAGGTAGGAACTAATTAGATAGCTATAGATAGAAGATTCATGAAAGAAAAATACTAAATGCACAAAAATAAACAAGCACTGTTCTATCTGTACAAGGAGAAATCACAAAGACGGCCTAGGCACATGAAGGAACCAGGAAAACAGAGATCTGTACACACAATGATCAGAAAGAACATTTTATACGAGTTTTTTGGCCCTAAGTTCAATGAACATTTTATGGTAGTTGCACTGCATTTTAAAAACCTTTACTGGGGGCTGGGGAGATGGCTCAGTGGAATAAGCGCTTCCCTGGCAAGCGCAAGGACCTGAGTTCAATCCCCGGTTCCACAAAAAAAAAACAAACAAACTTTACTGATCTGTTTTTTCCCTAAATTTGGCAAAGCGCTGTGCACACTGGGCACATAGTCTGATAATCTCAGAAAGTGAGAGTTATAAACAAAAGTGACCACACCTGAACTCCCACACTGAGGCAGCCACAGGGACCCTGCTGCTGACAGCAAAGCCGAGGCTTCCACCACACAGAAAAGTTCACATAATGTGCAGCCCAAGGGTGAAGAAGGACAATTCCCACAATTCACTTTTACAACATAAAGTGAATCAAAATTCTGACAGATGAAGAGCAAGGAGTTGTAAGCGAAGCAAGCATGTTTATCTTTAGGAAGCAAAGTGTACAACTAAGAATTGCAGCGAGGCCTATGCGATGCAGAAATGCAGGCAGTTAGAACCACCCCCACCCGAGGACCCAGCACTAGGTGGTTGGTGGAACAGGGACTTCCTTGTTTCAGCTTCACCCAACCCTCTGAAGCAGATGCAGTCAGTGGTGCCTCCTTGGCAGTAGCTCCTAACTGGTTCCAAGAGGCAGGAGGAGTACAAACCGTGGCAGCAAAGTGTCAAGCACCAGGTGATCAACACTAGGGTCAAGTTCCAGTCAGAGTGTTGAGTACCAAACAATAACTCACAGGACAGAATTTTCCATCAGTATGTATCCAGTACCAAACAGATGAGTTTCCAAGTCACTGATTACCAACACAACTTTTTATACTTCTAAGTTAGAGACCAAAGGAAAGCAAGAAACTAAATCAGCACACTTACAAATAGCTGCCTGAGTCTCCAGAACCATCCTGGTGACAGCCAGCTGGTAGTTTAGCCCCTCTGCTTACATTGTCAAGCGTCCTTAAGAGTCTGGCCTCACATATCTGAGAGGCAAACCGAGGCCAATGGCAGCAAAGTCATGTAGAATTCTGTACCTGCAGATCCAGATGTGAACCCAGCTGAGCAGCAGAGGTCAGTGGTCCCCAAAGAGCCTGTGCCCCCTGTATGGTGATGACCAGCACTCGGCAATGCACTTTTCATGTTGCAAGGTACCAAATGGTCAGATGGCATTGTCTGTTGTGGGCAGTGAACAAACAGGAAAAGCTTTAATGTAATATTTAGCAAAATGTATCATGTGTGCCACAAAGTAAATGTTAGAAAAGCAAAATTCATATAAAAATTAGTATTTTAGTTACAGACCAGAATAACACATCCATCAGAAAGTAGAAAAGTGGGAACAAAAGAAGGTAACTATGAGAGAGATAAAAATCTAAAATGCCTGGGATAAACTCTTCCACTGTTTCATTATAAATAATATAAAAATTAAAATATACTATATATACTGTGAAAGGACTCATTAATTGGATTATTTATTGTTGATCTTTTCCTGAAACAGAAACTGCAAACTAAAAAAGATTTTCTACTGAGCCATGTCCCCGGCCCCTGAGCCATGTCCCTGGCCCCAAGATTTTCTTTTAGTTTTTGAGACAAGGTCTCACTGTGCAGTCGAGGCTGGCCTTGACTTCACTATGTAACCAAAACTGACCTCCAACTCACAGCAATCCTGCTGCCTCATTCTCACAACATATAAGGAATATGCCACTACCCCCAGCTATTTTTCTTAAATCAATCTTCAGTTTCAAAATAATGTTTGTAATGTTTCCTAGTGGAACTACTTCTGGGGAAATTCAGAAGGGGATGTGAAATTCACCCTGCAAGACAAGTAGGAAGTAAAGCAAGCAAGGATGAGGCAGGAAGACCCCTTCAGGGGCTCTGAGAGGAACAAGCTGGCAATATCAAGTAATTCACTGTGGTACTGGCCCAGAACATGAAAGCAAGTATGACAGTAGTAACTGTATGGAGGTTGACTAATTTGGGTTCTGGGAAAAGGACAGCTCGTTAGATATTTACAAAGACCCCAACATACACTCAAATAGATTTAAAAATCCCTTATTAAAACATAATGCCACAGTCCTCTGTCTATTGACCAAACGTCTTCCATGATTTACTGTTAAATTTTGTAAGCTAAAGGAAAATGTACACAGAGTGACCTCCTCACAAGACAGCCATACGCGGATTCCTCTTTCAGTGTTTTCACAAAAGAATATGTTTATGAAAAATTTGTGCCAGGTGTTAAACTACTCACTTCATTCAGATGGGCAGGGATGGTTCTCAGGTGGGTGAACAGAGCACCGTCTATTCAGGTGCAATTAGCATGGACTTTGTTTCTTACAATTTCAGTAGAGTTTATTTTGTAAGAGATAATGTAGCAACCCAACAAGACAGACTTGTCTAAGCCTCCCATTCTCCCATCTGCATGAAGGTGGTGGTAATGTAAGCAGAAAACGTGCTCACAGTAAACACAGCCCAAATCCACTTTCATGAGTCAGATGCTACTCCAGTTCCTTTCTGTCGCTTACACTGACAGCTGTGAGGACACAGTGTGATTACTGCGGAGGCTGCACAGCAAACCGATGCAGCACCAACTCTGAAGCCAGACTGCCCGGATCCAAGTCGTTATTCCCTCTCATTAGCTGAGTGAAGTCAGACAAGCTACTAGAATCTCCTTCCCAGAGGTGCTCTATTTCCAAAATAAGGGTGAGACTGTAATAGTACCGGCTCCTCACAGCACTGGGGTGGGAGTTATACGGATCAATGTATGTGTACCCGCAGGAGCAGTGTGAGACGTCTGACTTGTGCCATGAAGGTCTGTTGTTATGATACTGCCTCACAGATTTGCTGCAAGGAACGGATGGGGTGATGTATTGGAAAACATCCTCATAAATTATAAAGGTATGTGTTACTGTGATCTTATATGCCCTACTAAGTAGGCTATGGCTTGTAGCTTGGTTTTAATTATTAATTGCACCAAAACCAAAAGTTAGGTCGAAAACTTACTGAAAGGTTTCTGTTCATTAACTTTTCCTAATTCACATCCTATTTTCTAAACTTTCTTTTCATTTATAGAATACTGATTCCAGAAGTAAAGAACACTGTAATAAATGTGAATTGTAAACATTCTATTAAAACCGCATACCCCCTTGTCATCACCACAGGATGGGAATACATCTGAAGAGCCTGAACAAGGAGAATTCACAATTTCAGCCTGATACTTATTTTTAGGATTTTCATTGACCAAATGGAGAAGTGACTGAACTAGGTCACACACAGCCTTAGGAAGAGCTCTGCCATTCTAGAAAATAGAACTGTGTGTGTCTATGTACATCTCCACACAGGTGTCTTTGCGAGTATCATTACTGGACTCTTTCTCCCTGTCACATGCAGATACTTGTAGAAGGGGTTGTCGGTGCCATATGCCACAAAGGACTTGTTTCCACATCACTGGTGTCTACATTCAGCTTGACATCTGAAACGCACAGCCCAAGACATAAGCCCAACTGTCAAAGAAAAATAATGTCCATGATTTCCTTTGGGGGTTATCATTCGTCCCTTCATGGCCCGTAAGTCCATTTAAATCTCTGTAGCATGTGATGCTCCTCCTTTCCAATGAGCTTCCCTCAGATATTCTGATGCAGCACCCTCTGGGCCTGTCTCATTTCTTTGGCAAGTCACTATCCATCAGTGTTCTCAGCCCACCCCAAAATGTAGGGCTTCTCCCAGGTTAAGTCTGATGCTGCCCCCAATTTCTTTCTGTACTCTTCCTAGTGGAAAGCACTACATACACACAGCCTCAGAATCTGGGTAAAGTGTGTACACTGACTTTCTAATTCAGTCTATTCACCATGAAATGCGATTTAAATATGAAACTGCTCCATTTCTAGTGATCTGCATCTCCTATTAGCCTATCTTCCCAGCATCTTGCATTCCAGTTGGATCCCTCCATTCAAGCACCTATCCCTGTTGTGTCCCTGCAATAACTCTCGTATTCATTCCTCCATCCCCTTGCCTATTCCAAAATAAACAAAAAGAGAATGTCTACCTTCTGCCTTTCTCCAGCCCCACCCAGCTCCCACATTGTTGCCAATTGAGTCTTAACTAAATACATTCATTAATTTATGTTTGGACCTAATTTTCTCATAGAGAGTGTAGTAATTAGTGAGATTTTTTTTTAACAAAAGGATAATTGTAGCTTATATATTTTATTTGAGAAAACTATAAGTTGCAGCAGAGAGAATCACGAAAATAACAGTGATGACAACACAGAATGCATGTACTTGGTACCACTGTATTTTCACTTTAACTTTACAATAAGCCTCAAAGGTGAGTACCATGATTATCCCCATTTTGCAGGCGATAAATGAAAGTTCAGAGGTGAGGAAATGTTTAACTCTACATCACCTTGACTGATTTCAGGGCCCTCCAACTTACCCACATGCTACATTGATTTCCCTCGGAAAGGACTGCTGCCAACACAAGCACAAGGCGCGCAGCTTGACAACTGCACATTCCCTAGTGGGAGGTCGAGAAGTGGCCAAGACCCTGAGAGGTCGATGGGTAATTGCTCAAGCTTAGCACACTGGCTAAGGCCCCTTCTGCTGCTGTTCTCAGTTGGCTGAAGGGTGATAAGATTACAAACAAATCACAAAGGACCAAAATAACACATTTTTCAAACAATACTGACCAGAGCAAACTCGTGCTTCTTTTCTGAAGATACCTTTGGGAACAGAAGAAATACCTTGGGTGATTCTCAACCCCAATTCCCTCTACCAAAAGGCCCTTCCTTTCATTCACAACATCCTCAGCTTTCGCAGAAACTCCTCACAGGCTACAACACTGTAGGCTGAAAATGTACTCAACGCAGGCATTTGCCCTTTTTGAGCATTGACTTTTTCCTTCCAATAGACTATGTGCAGCCCACCCCAAACAGTAATAAATGGGGCTTTTAGAGAACATGTTCATCACATGTTTAAGAAGAAATTTCAACTTGGTAGATAGAATTTAAGTATCAAAATCACAAGAATCACAAGGCTTGCTGGAAGTGGCTACACAAGTACTCTACCACTGAGCTACATCCCCAGCCCTGGACAGATGAATTATGGCTATTTTGCAGCAACTTGTATTGAGGTACAAAGTACAGGCCAAGTTTTTTTGGCCAGGGTCACTTACGTCTACTCTCTCATATAATCCTCTCACTATTCTGGCTACACTAGTATCCAGGGCCAGATTGTTTAGATGAAGTATCAAAAAGGTGATAATCAAGTGACTCAGTATGACCCACTGAGAGGGAGACATCTGAAAGTCCAACTAACTAGTTGTGACCCCAGAATCAGAAATCCTTCCTTTGCACGTTAGTTATTTGGGTGACACATTTATTTGCATTTTACAAAGAAACTGATTCTGATTTCATGAGCGCCATTTCCTCCCCCTGTTTCTGTATGTTTTGGCTATAATAGGTTGTTTATATATTGAGGATTGACTCTACTTTCGGGAGTAAATGTTGAGCTTTCAAAAGAGTCTAATCCCAAGGTCTCTAAGCAGTCTTTAAAAAGATTTCCCAAGTTAAATCAAGTGTGACAGATGGCAACATATTGTGAGCAGAATATAATGATGTAAATTTTTAAAAACCCACAAAAATAGTATTTGTTTCTCAAGATGAAAACTAGTCATGAAGGTTACTCTTTCTGAATTTGCATTATAACCTACCAAGTGGGTGTGGTGGTACATGCGTGTAATCATACCACATGGGAAGCTGGGGCAGGACAAGTGCCTAGAATTTGAGGCTAGCCTGGGCTGCATCTTGAGTTCAAAGCCAGGCTAAATTGTGTAGCAAGACCCTGTCTCAAAAAACAAAATACAACAGAACCTAGTACAGAAACAGGTTCCAAAATTATCTCCATGTACAGAAACAAAGCAGTTAATTTAGCATGGTGAAAGTTAGATGTAATCACATGTAAAGCTAGTATGTAGACAAAACAAAACACGGGCAAGTATTATATAAATTAGAGGTCACAGAGATCTGACTAACTAGTAGCTTCTTTGAAAAGAAGACTGCATTTTCTGAAAATTCACTGAGTTCATGTAATGAAGCTTCTGGGTACTGATTATATTTTTAGGATATATCAAAAGTATACTATGCACACTACGAGGGATGATAGTCTCTATTCTGTGACTAGGCCTTACTTAATACTCTAATTAATTCTAATTTCATATTTTGTGTTTAATAGACTCCATTCCTGACCAGTCTGTAATGGTGGCTCAGGTGCAGGGAAGTGCTGAAGTACAAATCCGAAGTGGCTTATTGGCAGGGTAAGCACTATGACAGATGGCATCTGCCTGAGCACACGAGAGGCAGCACAAACAACGGACACTCAGTGCACAAGAGGAAAGGAACTAAAGGTGTCCCCGAAGAATCAGAGATGAGTAATTATGTGGTGGCTATTTACCACTGAGAACCAATTAATATAGTCAAACTAGTGAGTTACTATAGAAACCGCTGCCACAAATTCTATTCTGGAAATGGAGGCTGGCTTTACTTAGCTAGCTGAGAAACTTTCCCAAGTATGCGAGAAACACCTGTTGAAACAAGTGTTTCTGACCACACAGAGAGACATGCTTTGTAGAATTATAAAAACAACCCATCGTACTCACTTATGCAGAAGAAAGCTAAAATATGGACGAGGAGAAAAGGGAGAGGAAGGTACACGTAATGAGCCCCACTGAGGCTCCGGAACTCCACACGACATCTGCACGGACATCATCTCACTTTAGCCCCATTTTAACAATACGATGGCTGTTATCTATACACAGAAAAAACAGGCTCACAGAGATAAAGACTGCACAGATGATAACAGAATGAAAGCCTGTCTTCCAATCTAGGTCTCTATGAGAAGCTGGTGCAGTGGTTGATAACGGAAGTATGAAAAGAAAAAAATCCTTGGTATAGAATATAGCACAATACAATACTGAGCACAAAAGTCTGGGGCTGGATAAGCTGGAATCAAGAAAGTTTATGGAAAAGTTGTACCTGCAGAGAAGATGAAGGGAAGTTCATGCCACCTCCCAGGCCACTTCTCTGCATCTGAGCCACCATTACAGACTGGTCAGGAATGGAGTCTCTTAATAAACTGTTCTGAGAATAATACCACTACGTTACTGTGTCACTTAGCAACTCAACAACTTTTCCCCTACAGCTCTTAAAAGAATTATCAGTAGCAGCAGCAACAACAAAAACCAGCACAAGGTACTAACATCGAAGGAGGAACCAACTGAAGCAGAAACTGGGCAAATTTCCAGGGAAGAAAAACAAAGACACGCTGGGTGACAGATTCACCATGCCAGGTCAGAAAAAGCCAAAGCAGGAACTGGAATATAGCTTGTAAAGACAAAAAAGACACTGAAAAAAAGGTCACTGAAGGAAGTGTTAGGAAAAATGTGTTTCCCTGCAGTGGCCGCAGAGGGAAGCTGTGTAAATTGGTACACACATACCAGAGTCCACACACTAGAGCTTTTCAAAGAGTCTGGTTGTTTTAGGAAGTTACTTGCCATAATGCTCTGACAAATGCAGTGATCAAGTAACACAGATCCCCAATTACTTCTGCTAGAAAGCAGAAGTGAAGCATAAAGGGAATGAAAAATAATAGGGGCTGGGGAGATGGCTCAGTGGAATAAGCGCTTCCCTGGCAAGCACAAGGGACTGAGTTCAATCCCCAGTTCCACCAAAAAAAAAAAAAAAGTATCATCTTTGGGAGCAGGAAGATGGCTCAGTGGAATAAGAGCTTCCCTGGCAAGCGCAAGGGCCTGAGTTCAATCTCCAATTCTGAAAAAAAAAAAAAAAAAGAATTCCATTGCCAGGGAGATGGCTCAGTGGAAAAATACTGTCAGGGTGAGAGACCAGAGGCAGTGTCAGTGGCCCAGGAACCTGGAAACTTCCCAATAGCCCTCTTCTTTTCCAATATGGAAACTCAGCCTCAGCAAGCATCAGGTGTGTAAGTCACTGCCTCTGTAAAGGAGTGCTCAGGAAGAAAGAAATCTTGTGCCAGGAGAGAAGAGTGGCTGATGTGGAGTTCATGGGTGCACAGTGACATGAAAAATACCCCGCTGCAGACTCCCAGAGAAGGGCCCTCAGACCAGCAAGTGCACAGAGAAGCAATGTTTATTAAAGATGCCGTAAAAACAACAAAAACAGTAAGAGTAAGCCTCAACTCTGAATCTTCCTGTGTGGAAACAGACTAAGAAAATCTAAAAATAGCATAGAAAAGGAAAATAAGTTTAAAATAAAGCTGGTCTACTACTCAGTGTAACAGCAGACACAGACAAGTCATTCTGAATGCGTTAATATCATTGTGCCAGTATGACAGATCATTGTATTTCATGGTTTATTTGAAGTCCTTTTTTATCTTGCTGTACAGTAATTTTTTGAGACTTGAATAAGGTGGTGGGAACACTGGTAAATAAAAGCAGAAGAAGCCATAGATAACTTAAGACTGTAAAACGAAATGCACATAACTCCGTTTTTTTATATGCTTGGGCCCAAAAAAAGTTCTGATTAAAAAGCCATTGTGCCAGCTTGGGTCAGGTGTGGTCAGGCTAAATTGAACTCGGAATTACTCCCAGCAGAGGGGCAAGTGTTTGCTAAGAAGGAATGCGCTCGTATTTAACTGCATGCCACCTGCTTCTTCTGACAAAGACTGCATGTTATGAAACAAGCGTGAAAGCTCCTGTGGATTGTCAGTTATTCTGGAAAACATTATAATGAAACTCTAATTTCTTGTTACCAATTTTGTCAGTTGCATTAAAGTGAACATTACTGTGTGGCCTGGCGTTCTCGATGTTTCTGTTTTCTGATTGAGCGGTCACAAAGACTCAGCAGCCCAGCAGGAGGGAGCCTCTGAGTTCAAAGTAACCACCAATGATTTTTGAATTAAACTACAAATTGGTCAAAATCATGCTGAGCTTGACCCAATAAGAATCAGAGCCTAGGCAGTTTTCAAATAGAAGTAGACAAAGGAACAAAATTTCAGATTCTTTGCCTTGGAAGCAAGGGTCGCTTCCTACAGCAGTGATGGCAAACTTATTACAGTTTTCAATGATCACAAATAACCCACTGGGGCCTGCATGCAACAGGATAGTAACCACTGTCCTCTAACATCAGGTTCGACAACTAATGCATATGAATATTCACAATACGCATTCCAGAAAAGGGAACCCCAATACTCACTTGCCATCCAGCGTCTGGATTCTGAACACCTGCTTATTTTTAATCCACACAACTTGCAACTGCTTTGGCTGACACTCATTAGAACCATGCAGTGCATTAGGATATTTTGGTCAATGGCACACGACATACAGATCTGGAAAGAGACAGCACTCCAAAAACCCTACCCCTGGGTCAGAGGTTATATGATGACTGGAGGTGGAGTGACAAGGTGGGAGGCCTAACAGTGACTCAGCCTTACCTCCATGTGGGCCAACCCCACAGAAGGACTTCGGCTCTTCCTTTGTGGGTTGGTCAGATGCCTTTGTTATGTAGGCACCAAGGAGAGTTTCTCAACTCTTCTTCCACAGACACTGATCCGGAAACACACCCCTTAATCTTTCCTGCATATTTGACTGTTCAAAGACTAAATTCCATGAATTCAGCATTTGCAATTGAATACCTTGAATTAGAGTCCTGGCTCTGATGGCCAGCATTCTACTATTTAGAAGAATGGTCCTCTTATGAGAAAAAGTCTTTTGTCATTAAAAACATTCGTTTTTTTTTAATGGATTTGTCCTCTAAGTTCCTGCTTTCAAAATGATGTAGCATTTAAGAGGTTTCTTGACCTGAGTGTGTGCTAATATATATTTTTCTACTAATGTGAAAATCTGACTTCCTCAGGCTAGAAATTGGTCCTGGGGGGTGCTGACAGCAAATGAGCAAGTCTTTACCCCAAGGGTCCTGCATCTGCATCTGCAACTGGAGGAGCTCATGCCGACTGCTGCTTCCTTCACACGGAAACAAAGCAAAAGTGGTATTTCCACTGACTGCCTTTACGCTGTTTATTTGAAGTGACAAGCTTGCAAAAGATTCATTAAATTTCAGCTATTATTCTAGTTGATTATAAACAATCTCTTAGGTTGGTTATGATGAAAGAAATAACAGGCTTCCTGGTGATTCATTACTTAGTTTCTTGCTCATCTTGGTTGTTAGATGAGATCAAAAGCTCACTATTTTATGCATGTCAATTACTGAAAACAAATGATTAAGAAATATACTTTATGTAACATTTCAAAATATATAGTACACATATGTAAGACATAGATACTTTTAATTAGATAAGGGTATGACCTTTTGTAAAGGCTATTATCTTCTTAAATGGTCCCTCTCCAATCTCTTGAAACCATCATAGCTAACAGTGTTCTTTGCAAAAAGAGTAACTACTACAGAAAACAGTAACAGAATTGAGATGATCCTATAACAACATGATATCACTTTCATTGTTAGAACGATTGAGAGCAAAATGTGAGTAGGATGATCAGAGATTCATTCCGTTCAACAGCAAAATATTTGGTACATTTGGTAACGCTATCGGCACATTAAGGTGTGGGCAGATGAGGAGGTCACATAGTTGGTGTCATAATGGCAGAGGACAGAACGTGGCATTAGAAGGATGGTTTTGGTATGTCCTCCAGTGTGTTAGAGGGCAGTTCCCATCATAAGGTGCTCACAGAGTGGAAAGTCAGTCTGATTATATAGTGTCTTGAGGTGGGACTTAGAGGAAAGGGTTAGGATTACATACACAGTCATGGAGCCCCGGTTAACTGAACATTGGTGATTTGTAGAAAGAGGTAAGAGAAACCAACAGACTAGTGTGCTCTCTCTCTCCCGCCATATACGCCCTGTGTGCCCCTGAGAAGCATCCGGCAAGACTATCCCATCACCAGATGTGGGCCCCAGAACCTCCAGATTGTGAGTCAAGTAAACCTCTTATCTTTATAAGGTCAAAAATGAGTAAAATGTTAGAAACAAAGATGCTGTTTGCTTCACTTGGAAAAAAAATATTAGTAATAAATACACGTTTTAAAGAAATGGCTACTTTCTAAGAAATAAAAGGACAAAGGAGAATCCAAGAGTTGGAAGCCTTGAAAAAACCATTTGTTTGCACAACGCAACAGATGACAAAGTGTAAAACAGGTTTACGAACTCAAATGCAGAGGCAGGCATGGTGGTACACACCTGTAAATCCAGCAGCAGGATCACTGCAAGTTCAAGGCCAACCTGGGCTAGGAAAGAAATGAATTCAAGGCCACCCTGAACAAGACTCTATCTCAAAAACAACAATAATAAAAACAAACAAATCTCAAATTCATAGTAAAACCTCTTACTCTAGGTAAAGAGTGAATTAAGAGAGAAGCCTTTCCCCATTTTGCTCTGAATCATCAAGGAGAGGCACAAAAGTATAAACAAAGAGATGGAAATAAGGAATGCATAATTATGTCTACAAGAAACCATGACTAACGGAACTTAGAAAAAATGGGGTATACAGATGAATGTCCATTTTGTATCTGTGTATTCAAAGTGGTTGGGATAGATATATAGTTACATTCTGTTAATGAATAGAATGATTTGTTCTAATGATGTTTGTAAATAGGATCACAAGTCCGCATCTTGTACAGCAATTAACCACTAAGAAGAATATATGCAGTGTATTATTTGTTGAAAAAGAAAAAAAAAAGAAACCATGACTGTGGCTATGAGATACTAATGGATGATTAACTTTGGAGCTAGTTGTCTAGTTAAACCAATAGCCTAAACTGAAATGCCTTGAACAAATGCCAACCATCCATCACGAAGACACAGACTCCAAAGATTCTGCACCCTTTAAACAGCTTGCTACTTGGGATGAACTAGGGGTGTAGCCCAGTGAGAGCAAGTGTTTGAAGTCCTGGGTGTTTTGTATGTCTTCTGTTCTTCTCCTTTCAAAATGAAAATGATGCTAACTTTGACATGGTGAACAAGTGCATGGCTTATAATACCCACCATTCATTTTCCACTCATAGCTCAGTGGGGTTCAGCTCTTAGCTGGTGGCTGCATTGTAGGCAGCTCAATGAGTCATTCTGGGGTGCAGAGTAAGGTGTGGCGAGTAAGGAGTGTGCACTCTCACCCAAGTACAGGAAGGAAGCACGAGCGGGAAGGCCAAGACACAAATCACACCTAACACCTGTAGTCTGGCAGGATGGAAGTTACACCTGTTCTCTTTTCACAGTAAACCATCATTAAGAATAGGAAATAAATGGGAAAACTCTCAACAATTACTATGATTTACCATCAGAATATTTGTTGCAGTTAGCTATTTGCACCTAGTATACCTAATCCGACAGCTCACACTGTGAGCTAGAGATATAAATAGATGGGTCTTAGGGGTACATCCCTTATGGAGTGGGGGAATAGCTTCTAAGCTCATTTTAAAGAATCAAAGACAGGGCCAGGGAGATAGCTCAGTAGAATAAGCACTTGCCTTGCAAGTGCATGGTACTGAATTCAATCCCCGGTACCACAAGAAAAAAAAAAAAAAAAGGAATAAGAGACACCACCAAAAACAATGTCACATGTTAGACACTCTTGTCAAAGCTGCACATGTGAGACCTAGTTGTAATTAGTAAGCTTTTATTCATTGTAACCCTACGGCTGCTGTCTGGCCCAAAAGAAAACTCTAGTCTCCTGACAAGCCCCCATTCCAAAACCATACTGCAGGAGTATCTTAAATAGACTCAAAACATGTTCTAAATTATACGTCCTCCTCTACCAGGCAATTCAATTTTTCTTTTGCATATATTCCCTGGCCATTGTATTTCAAACTTTGAATATTCTCTCATTTACTTATTTATAGCTTCCAGTTAGGAACAGGGTAGCCAATGCCACACCCCGACCCAATACAAAAAGGGCTGTGCCTCATACCACATGTTCAATGGAGGTCATCTAGGAGCTGTTTCAGCCCCTTTTCCAAACTTTCGGCATCCGTGCTGATTGAAATAACAATTAGTAATCACTGTACTGCTGCAGACAAAATAGGGAGTTTGGTGAGGCATGCACTGACTCGAAGTTGTCACCTTAAGAGTGATGTATGCTTTTTGGTCACATTTCACAGGCCAAAGCACGTCATGTGTTCATTCTGGTTCAAACACACTAAGAAATAGAATCCTCCAGGAAGAAGGGGAATTGGCCCTTGGGGATAGTAATAAAGATCAAATGCAATCTTTTTTCCTTTTTTTTTTTTTTTTTTTTTGCGGTACGGGGGATTGACCTCAGGACCCTGCACTTGCCAGGCAAGCACTTATTCTACTGAACTATCTTCCCAGCCCTACAATCTTAATCTTCTGGTGAAATTATGCTGTACTCCCCCTTCCCATATCAGAATAGGTTACCTTCTCTCCAGGAGAGACAACTTGACCTATCATCCAACTGTTGCTTCCAGCTCAAGGTCAGTAATTCAAAGGTCGGAGAAATATATGGTAATCTCCCTCTCAGGGATCCACATTCCCATATACCATGGTGAAACAGACACACACAGGCCAGTTGCAGAACTCTCTCGCACTGAATGAAAAAAAAATGAGCCATACAGTAGCCTCTAGGCATATTGATAATTGAACCACATTGCATGACTCATGTGTGGAAAGGCCCTTGGCCTAACCTTGGAGAACCAAGCCAAGGAGGAAGCCTTGGTTGCAGGTAAGCAGCTTCCTTGTCCACTGTTTGCCACTGGCTCTTACCTTTACTACCCAACAGGTTCTGCTTTTCAACTGTGCTACCAGGCCATATGTATAGGAACTTGTTCGAGGGCAACTTCCTTTCTTGGGAATCCAGCAGTCGTGGCCTGTGGCTTTGTCTACAACTGGTTACAGTCCCAAGTATCACTTTAAATGTCAGTCACAAACTAATCTCATCTCATAATGTCTTTGACAGTACAATTATTTTAGAAAATTCCAGTTTCTTATCAATTGTACACCAATGAGTTGTAAATGCTCATAACCCCAATCACGTCCACACCTCTTTTCCCTACTCCCTGTCTCTTTCAGGGTAGTACTTTGAGTTCAGCCTTTTCTACAGGACAGCCACATCCTTAATCTCTGTCTGAGGCTACTCTGCCTAAGTGGAGGGCGTCACATATTTAGATGGACCTTTACTTTAGGAATTTTATTCATTTATTTATTTTTGGCAGAATGGGGGATTGAACTCAGGCCCTTGCTCTTTGCCAGGGAAGCGCTTATTCTACTGAGCCATTTCCCTGGCTCCATTTTAGGAATTTTAATCCACTGAGTTTTTGATTATGTATTTCAGAAGCTTAACCTTAATTTTATAGTTATGCTGAGATAATACGCCTTTTAAAAATATTTCTTGTAATATTTTAGGTAAGGGTCTACAGGGTGTTCAGGGTCTCACTACTAGGTCAGACTCATAGTGATCTGCCTTTTTACAGCCTCCCAAGAGCTGGGATTACAGCGTGGGCCACCACGCTCAGTCTCAATCGCCTGAGACATGGGGCCGGCATGGCAGGCCCAGGGATCAAACCCCAGCCCCTGCGCCTGCTTGCAGGAGCTTTAATCTGCTGAGCTATTTGGCCAGCCCTCTAAAAAGATTTCAACAATACTTATAGAGAAGACAATACAGTCTATTTTTACCTTCCTATATACAAGGCAGAGTAAAGCTCTTTTTATTATTCATAAAAACGTTCTTGATTTTATTTGATACTGAATTTTGACCTCAGTATCCAGCATTGTATGTCCATCCATTTCTATTAACTCAATTCCTTTCCACCCATATTCAAGAGCTAGCTAATTTCCTGATTAAACTTATTTCTTTTTATAATTCAAGTAATGTAGACAAAGTTACCAAAAATGCAACTAATACTGTTTTCAAATCTCTTCCCCTAATACCACATTGCACCTGCCTTTCAGGCTATTGTAGAAAATAGTTTTACTGAAACATTCTCTAACATCTGCCATACATGTCTGAACAACCTTCAAGCTTTGGACCATTTCCTCACTGCCCAGAGCACAGCCTTTATCAATGTCATACCTTTTATAGATTTTCTCACAGTAGTATCCATATTCTGGTATAGATTTTCCATATGAGTTAGGATAGCCTAAATTAAGCTCTTTATGATCTCAATGTTTGTCCACACCCAAAATGCATATATAGAAGCGGAAGCCCCAGTGAAGAGATATTGGAGAATAGAGCACCATGTATGGTGAAGAAAGACTGCAGGATAGAGCACCACGTATGGTGAAGAAAGACTAGAGGATAGAGGACCACATATAGTGAAGAGATGTTGGAAGACAGAGCACAAGGACAGTGAAGAGATGTTGGACAACAGAGCACCACGTATGGTGAAGAAAGACTGGAGGATAGAGAACCACGTATAGTGAAGAGATATTGGAAGATAGAGCACCATGTATAGGGTTAACGCCCCTATAAAAGGCCTTAGAGAACTTGTTTAACCCTTTCACCACCTGAGGATGTGATGAGCAGATGTCACATACCAGCAACAGAGCCCTCAACAGAAACCCAGTCTGTTACCACTCTGATCTTACACTTTCAAGGCTCGAGAACTTTACGTAATAGATTTCTGTTGTTTATAAATTCCCTAGGATGGATAATCATATCCTAAATAGGCTAGAATAATGTCAGCAACCTCCTTTTCAGTGATTTAAAACAAAAATGTGCTCACTCACCATGTCATTTCAATCTTGAATTTAATGCAAGCATCCACCATCCAGAATTCTGCTGGGTGCTGTGGCTGAACGTGAATGGAATATGGCAAACAAAAAGCGAAATCCCACTGGGCGTCGGAGCATACACTGGTCATCCCAGCACTTGGGAGGCAGAGGGAGGATCACCTTGAGTTCAAGCCCAGCCCAGGCTACATAGCGAGCTCACGGCCAACCTGAGCTACATGTGCAACCCTGTCTGAAAAAAAAAAAAAAGAGAAAAACACCTAAATCTTTTAAGGCTTCTATGCGCGATTCCCTTTATTAATATAAGTAAACTTACATAACCATGTCTAAGTTCACCAGCATACTACAATCATTCTTACAGGGAAGGAAAGAAAAATGATAGCAAATAGTCTACTACACTATTTGTGGACTACTATTTTTCTGTGTCTTGTCATTTGAGGGCAATGTGCTTTCTCTGACCTTGCCAGTGGTCTTTTAAATTCACTCAAAATAATCTATGGTAAATTTTCCCACAGAGAATTTTAATGAACAAACGTATCTAGTTACCCTTTCTTCCCTGTCTTTTTTTTTTCCGTTTTGCCTTTATAACTCCTGGACTTCAGATATTTCTTCAGAAAACTTTAGCAACCTATAAGAGGCCAGATATGTTACAGAATTTCTCTGGTATTTTATACTTTTTAAAGTGTTTAGATCTTCAAGCAAACTGCAATTAGTTTTTGTCTCTTTATTCACCATGTGACGTAATCCCAAAATCTACCTTTTTTACCCTCCAGCAGGCATGCAAGAAATGGCTGTATCAATACTATTTATTAGGGGCCTGCCCCATAGCTCAGCTCTTTAAGTGGCTGCTTCAACAAAGCAGTCAGGCTCACGTTGCTGTGGTTCGATCCCCACAACTCAAGCCAGCCAAACCTGCCCTGCAGGCATTCAGAGAAAAAAAAACTATTTATTGATGGAAAGATCTAGTAGGTGGGTAGGTGATAAACAGGTAATTGGCAAAGAAAGGTGTCCAGCTGGCCCAGCTGTTGCTACATGAGCCTGTATTACTCTCATTACTACCTCAGCAGCTACTCTTCATTTTTCTATGGATTTCAAGCTTGGAGACAAGAAGAAATATGTCCACCTTCATCCAGCCTTTTCTATGGCTACCTGGGCTTTCCCATTGCTCAAGTTTTTCAGTCAATAAAACATCTTCTATTTTTCCTGCCTTCTTTCTATAAATTATACAAAATACCAGTGTATAAACAACTACCATCAGTGGTTTTTAATTTCAATCTTACTCAGGACTTTTTTTAAAAACGTTCTATACCTGGATTTCTCTGAAAATAAAAAGGAGAGACAGAGACTGACATGAAGGTATGGGTCCCCAAAAACGAAAGGAAGATTCAGAGCAAGAAGAGGGAAATCAATTAAGTTTTGTTAATAAGCTAATCGTAGGTATGAGAAATCAGGACTTACGTAGCCATGCTTGGTAACACAACTGTAATCCCTGTCACAGGAGGCTGAGGAAGGAGGACTGCTGTGAGTTCAAGACCAGCCTGTGCTACATAGTGAGAAAAAAAAGGTACGTAAAATGTGTCTAAGAATTATTCACCTGAAGGACAACAAAGGGGTACAAGATTTTCCCTCCTCCATTGATCAAAGATTGCATCTACTGGGTATTAGTCTATTGGGTATTAACCTAAACTGCCAATTTTGCAAAAATGATTGACATGATTATAAATAAAAAAGAACCCGGAATATTGGTGCTCACCTATAATCCCAGTACTAGGGAGGATGAGGCAGGAGGATCACCTCAAGTTTGAAGCTGGGCTGGGCTACACAGTGAATTCAGGGTCAGACTTCAGTACATTGCAAAACTTGGTCTCAACCAAAAACAAGTAAAAATCCAAAAAGATAAATAGATGATATGCAGTTAATTCTGAATTTTATTATAAATTTGCCCCATATAATATTACAGACATACTAAGAAATAATTTTTTATTTGAAATATAACTGAGCATATATACTGTAACCCCATTCACAAAACCACCGAGTAGGGTTATACAGATTCCTGAAGATTTATCACTTCACAATCACAGCAAGACCCTTGGCATGAAGCAGAGGTACTGTATATGGTATAGCTAAGTGAGCTGCCCTGAGGCCTGCAGCTGGTTGCCACAGCAACAACTAGGCAGGCGAAGAGAAAGTAGGGCAGACCACAAAGCTATCTGTGCCATGTAAAGGTGAGCAGGCCAAAGTCGAACCACCCTAGAGACTGAACAACTAAAAGATTAAATGTCATGGGATGGGAAAAATCCAAAGTCATACTACATCAGGCACCACATTAAGTGCTGAGAGAAGGTCCAAGATGGAGACAAAGGGTTTTCACTGCTAGTCTAGTAGACAGAACAGACAAAAGAGGGATAAACAACCAGGAGTGTGACACACACCTGTGATGCCAACATTCTGGGAGGCAAGTTCAAGTCTAACTCAAACAACAGTGAGTTAGCAAAATAAAATATAAAAGGAACTGGGAATATAGCTCAGTGTGAAGACCTTCGATCGGTTCCCAATAGCAGAGGGAAAGAGAGA
>NW_004524854.1:1178389-1179245 GCF_000260255.1 Octodon degus
GGGAGGGGAGGGGAGGGAAAAGGAAAGGAAGGGAAGGAACAGAGTCAGAGTCAGGTTCAGGGACAGGGACAGGACAGGACAGGACAAAATGGAACTACTATCTCATCAGCTGCGTGAAGCCAGGACCCATTCCTGATGTATCACTGCATTCCTAATAAGCTTAGTACAGAGCAGGATCAGTACATGCTTATTGACCAAACCTTTATACAAATGAATGGGTAAAAACACAAGGAAAAGAGAGACATATTAAAAAAAATAAATAAAAATGAACACTAAAAGGCAAGTTTTGATTCTTAATTCTGAGATCCTTATGTGAAAACAATGTTAGAAGTGTGAAAACAGGTTACCCCTGTATTTCAAATGCAGCTTTTAATCAAGCCCTTTAAGAAAAAGAAAGAAAAGAAGCACAAGAAGGCTGCACAAAAAGAAAGAAGCACAAGATGGCTGCACTATGGTTCAGGATGCGAAGGGGGATATTGGGGGGACAGGGAGTCAGTAAAACTACAGTGCAGGAGCACCTCCTAGTGTGCTGGTGTAAGGGTGTAAGTTATCGATATAACCACTGCCCCCACATAAGGCTCGACCCTGGCCAGCGGGCCACTACGTGCTTAACGTATGTGGCCTGCCATAGCAGTGTGTGTGTCTGAGAATAAAGATGTCACGCTACCCCAGGCTGCTCCTTTTCCCAACTCTGGAAAAACCTACAGAATCCCTGGCTGAGGCATTTATGGACCAGTCTTCACATATATGGTTGCAATTCAGCCTATAAACAAGAGTTCCTGCAAAGTAACCATTGAGGGGAGAGGAACAGAGGGGAGGGCAGAGGAGGGGAGAGCAGAGGGGAGAGAGGAGAGGA
>NW_004524854.1:1179664-1197106 GCF_000260255.1 Octodon degus
GGGGAGGGGAGAGCAGAGGGGAGAGAGGACAGGACAGAACAGGACAGGACAGGAGAAGAGAGGAGAGGAGAAGATTGTGATCCCTGGAGCTATAAAATGATATTAATTTCTCTTTGAAATTTAGTCTGGGATGGTGTGATGATGCACACCTGTAATCACAGCACTCAGGAGGCTGAGGCAGGAGGATCTCTGAGTTCTAGGCCAGCCTGGGCTACACAGTGAGTTCAAGACCAGCTTGAACTGCATAGTGAAACCCTGTGTCAGAAAGACAAAAAATAAAGAAATGAAAATTGAGTCTGGATTAATAAACTCAGTATTTGCAAAGTGCTAACAATTTGCAAAACTACTGCAAGTACACTGAGGATTAGTCTAGCAGATGTTCACAGAAAAAGGACTGAAGTTACAGAATATGTTCAATCAAGTGCTGTCCCCATGCTAAGCACGAAACCCAAGACACATGTTAGTTGCCTGATGTTATGGATTGAATTGTGACCTCCAAAGATGGTTTTTAGTCCCTACCCCCAGTACCTCAGAAGGTGACCTCAGGGGGATACTGGGTCCTTACAAAGATTATTAAATGAAAGTGATGCATTCCCTAAACCAACACAACTGGGGCCTTCCTAGAAAAGGGGAATCTTTCTGTTGGACACAATGGCCAACAAAGGAAGACACACTTGAAGACGGCTCTGTGACAACAGTGGTGCAGATAAAGCTAGTGAATACCAAGTACTCCTGGAAGAATCAGAAACGCTGATGACCCCCCAACTTCTGACTCTTGACCTCCAGAATGATGCCGAATTTCTTTGGTTTAAAGAAACCTAGTTTTCAGTACATTGTTAAGCTGGGAATTAATACCCTGCGAAAAGGGATTCTGCTATTGTAATTAAGGTTATGAAGTCTCAGAAAAGATTATCGAGGTGAGGCCAATCTCGTAATAGGCCCCTAGAAAGCAGAGAACATTCACCAGCTATGTGCAGAGACAAAGCTGCAGAGAGATGAAGCAGCAGGAAGACTCAGGGAAATTCAGTATAAAAACTTAAATGAAGTGGCTTCCCTGCCCCACAGGCAGCTAGGAAAGGGGCCCTGGACTCACAAAAGCACACGCAACTAATACTGGCCAACAAACTAAATGAGCACTGAAACAGATTGGGCCCTGGAGTCCCCAGAAAGCAAAGCCTTGCAGATGCCTTGATTTGGGCCTTATGAAACTGTAATCAGAGAAGCCAGATGAACTATACTGTCTCTGGACATGTGACCGAAAGAAGTATATAACCAGAAAGCGGGTATTTTTTACTGTTATAGTAAAATACACAGAACATTTACAATTTTCACCATTTTGAAAGCACAGCTGAGTGCTGAATCTACCATTCTCAGTCTTTCCTTCCCTTAGCCCGTGCTAAAATCTTTTCCCCTTTCTGTCTCAATGTATCTGACTGTCGCAGGCACCTCATAAATAAACACAAACTCATATACTATCTGTCCCTTTGAGTCTGGTTTACTTCACTTGTGATAATGTCATCAAGGTTAAAAGTGTTCTTTTTAAAGCCATGAACATAACATCATAATACTATTGGTAATTTGTTATGGCAGTAATAGAAAAATTATTATTTTCTAAGTGTTCCTCAAAACAAAAAACCTCCCGTTTTTACTTGAAGTAGAAAACTTCACGATTTATCATCCTAGCATTATTATCTTGAAACTTTTGTGTCTCCCTATCCTAAAGCCTATCTTTTAGCCCAGTCCTTTCTATGATACATAGCTTTGTTCGGCCCAAATGAAGGCTCCTTTATTCTTCCCCTCTTTGTATCTCTACTTCTGGGTCCCAGGGCTTATAGATGCTGTCACAGTGGGGACTTCTCTGGAGAGTGGAGTGGTGCTTGCACATGGTCAAACACAGTTATTTGTGTAGTTAGCACCTCATAAGGCAAACAATAACCAATAGAGACGTGCACACTAATGGGCAAGTGTCAGCCCATCCCCTCTAAAATGTAACACTGCAGCATACTCCTCGGGACCACTGGGTGGGTCCAGAGATTTAGTCTTTGTACAGTGGCACCAAATCAAGAAAGCATGACTGGACTGGGCTTACCTCCTTTTGTCACTCTTTTCTACTTCCCCAATTCTATACCTTCAGATGACTTTCGAAACTAGTGACTTCCGGGTGAGCTCTGGCACTGAATGCTGAGGGAAAACCCAATGAAGAAAATCATGACCATCATAATTATTCATTGAGAACATTTAGGATAGATGTAAGTGAAGGAAAAAGACCATTCTTAAATTCACACTCAAAAATGATCACTACTAATACTTTGGTTACAGACTGTTCAGGAACCCCAAAGAATCTAAACAGTAACCTTTCCACTTGGATAATGCCACTGCAATGTCACTCCTAGTGACTAACAGGAAACTTCATTAGATAGCCAGTACATGATTGTAATTAGCACCCGAGTCAAAAGCTGGAAGGAGCAACTTCATCATTTACATTTCAAACCAAATTAGCATCTTTGATCTAGGGCAGGTGACATAACTCAGCAGACTAATAAGCTCCTGCTTAGGCCAGCACAGGAACAGGGGTTCAAAACCCAGCATCACATGCCACACCGGCCCAGCCCCCGAGCATGCTGAGTCAGCCACCACAACTGCGCCTGGTGGTGCACACCTGTAATCCCAGTGCTGGATAGGCTGAAAGCAGGACGGTCACTACAAGTCTGAGCTGCAGAGTGAGACCCTGTACCAAATGCGTAAGGAAAATAATGAAACTCTTTGATCTAAACTAGATTTCTTTAGTTATTAGGACAAGTTTTTCATTCATTATTGCATTTCTCCCATGAATAAGTTTTAAGAATTTGAAAAGATGACAAAATATCTTTCCTGGAGCATCAAACATAAGTGTCCTGACAGTGATTTTTCATTACATTTCCCTGCTTTTTTTTCCTTTTGTCTTTTTTAACTACAACTGAAACCTTAAGGGGACACTTGCCAAACACCGTAATTCAAAAAAAGCAAATGGAGCTCCCATGGCTGTACCGACATAAACATCCAACCTTGAAGATGGCACAATTCTTTCATTAAAGGACATCTCAAACAAGATGGAATTGGTAAGAAAAAAGGTGGGAAAGTGGAGGAAAGCACAGCATTTCTGAGGGACTAAAACAACAAAACTTTACATTTTGCCTTGCTGGAAGCCTTCCATGTTACACAAAAAGATATTTTCAGAAGGAGCTTTTCCCTAGAGGAGCAAGAAAGCGATGGCAGTGAATACAAAAGCAGGCAGGTGCTGGCATGAAGGCCACGCTAGCACTGGCTGCTCAACGAGGACCTGCAGGAAAGTCAGCGCTTCAAATCCCCAGATGCCCAGCGCTGCTTCACAGAGTGCAGAAATCGTCTCCATTTCTGTTGAAAAGGAAGTGGGAGAAATTCAGTCTCCTTCGTGAGAAACCATAGCAGGAAAATGGAGCACCCTCCCCAGGCAAGAAGGGAGCAATGGAGCTGCTGGGAGACCACGGCCACTTTCTTTTCACACTGGTGTCACTGGTAAAAAATGTGCCAGTGATGTTGACATATGACTAAGAAAGTGTGCGATGAATAATTCAGGAAAATAAAAGAAAACTCATTCTAGAATGAAAAACTGTCCACTGGATTTGTGTAAAATAAATAGAAAGGCCGTGAAAGACGTAGACAAATGGATAATAACTTATTCATAAGTCACTTCTGTGTGGATATTTTTGCTCTTTAAGTGAAAGGTTTTTTAATGTGTAGGTATATTTCATAAGAAATTACTACCAGAGAGATAGTTATGTTTATTGGTTCCAAGCTAGGCGTTCTGGCAATTTTTAAAGGCTCTTTCTATTTACTTTGTGTCCCTAATGTAGTTCTATTACCTGTCCTATTAACACTCATACCATTTCGGAGCAAAAATAATTTCCACTTCAGTTTTTTTACTCATTCTCTGGTCCACATGAGCCAGTATGTACAGGAAGTAATAACTCAGCACTCTCCATATATTGGGCTCCTGGAGAAATTCAGTGGAACTCTCTGGCCCACTACCCCTGAAGGTCTGCTCCATTATATTACACTCAAAGACAGTTCTATAAGAACCACAGCATAAAAACCATTTGACTTCCTTCTTTTCAAGTCTGCTGTCGTAGCAAAATATTATCCTGCCTATTAAGAACTGGAGTCCATATAATGCAAAAAAGACACCCCACTACATCATCTTTCATAAAAAGGCTTGAACCAATCCAACATAGCTTATTGCCTTTCACAGACAACCATGCAGCAATATGCAAATAAAGTTGTTATGTAAACTATGAAAGTGGATTCACAGCAACATTTCTAATTATGTGTATTTCAAATGCAAAGGGTCTAAGGTCTAAGCAAGTGAGCCTAGAAACAAACAAAGTAATTTATGGAGGGTAACTACAGGCTTTACGGGGACTGAAGTGGATAGAAAGAACAAGGTAGTTGGAAGGGTGGCTCAGGAGGGGAAAGAATATGGTAGGGAAGGGACAGAGAAAGAAATAAGTAGAGAGAACTTACTGTGAGGAAGAGGGGGAAATGGAGTGGAGAGAGAGACAGAAGCATGGCTTGCGTTCAATACAACTTTTTTATTTTTATTTATTTATTTATTTATTTACTTCAGTACCAGGGACTGAATTCAGGACCCTGTGCTTGTCAGGCAAGCGCTTATTCTACTGAACTATCTCCCTGGGCCCTAATACAACATTTTTAAAAAGGCTACTGATTGTAGAACCCTTGTCAGTGTCAGCCATGTGGATGAGTCACGGCCATTGCTTGGCCAATGTGCTCTCTGTGAAAGCCTGAGAGAATGTTTTCTCTCCCTGTGACTCTCCTTAGGCACACTCTACATCATTGATCACTTTCCTCTTTGGCCCCATAATCTCCTTAAGGATTTTTTTGGGGGGGAGACCTGAACGTGCCTTCAGGGCACTTCTGGTTTGACAGTAGTATCTGGGTTCGAACCAGTGCAACTTGAGCCTAACTGGCTTCTTAAGCAGGCACTTAAACAACTGAGCTAATCCTGAGGGGATTTCACTGACCTTATCACACCCAAAAGCTACAACTCTTGTTGCATAGGTCCTGCCTTACCTTGGTCTTAACCACCCAGCAGAAAAGTATAAAAATGAAGTATAAGAAGTAAAGCCATGCTGTTTCTTGGGGCCGGGGAGATGGCTCAGTAGGATAAGCGCTTGACTGGCAAACGCAAGGATCTGAGTTCAATCCCTGGTTCCGCCAAAAAAAAAAAAAAAAGAAGTAGTAAAGCCATGCTGTTAGCTGTAGGGGACTCAGGTCAACAATTTCTGACATTGCCAGTCAAGTGGAAGACCCAATACTATTATGGGCTACTGGACTCTTTTAGAATATTTTGCTGAGTTTACACTCCTATAATATTCAAATAATGGAACTTAACAAAAAAGGAGGGTACAGATGAATGTCCATTTTGTATCTGTGTATTCAAAGTGGTTAGGATAGATAGTTACATTCTCTTAATGAATAGAGGGATTTGTTCTAATAGTGTTTGTAAATAGGATATCATGTCCGCATCTTGTACAGCAATTAACCACTAGGAAGAATGTATGCAATGTGTTAATTATTGAAACTGTCCTACCAATTTGATTTGAAACTGTCTCATTGCTATTTGTTTCTCAATAAAATTATAGGAAAAAAAGGCTGAGTTGCACACGGAAGGATACTTTACATATCTGATAAGGGATTAAGATTGAGAACACAAAGAATTACAATTGTAAAATGCTCAACCCAATTCTAAAATAGGTGAAGACACTGAATGAAATTTTTCTGAAGGATTTATAAATGCAGTCAATGAGCACATGAAAGGATGCTCAATATCATTCATTATTAGGAATATGTAAATGAAAGCCACTGAGTGCTGGGAGTACAACTCTGTGGTGGAGTATCTGCCAAGGATGCACAAAGCCCTGGCCTCGAGCACATCAAACATGTCAGAATGACTACTGTAAAACTGAAAATAGAATACAAGTGATGGTGAGAATGCAGAGAAACTGGAAACTTTGAGCACTGCTGGTGGGAATGAAACTGGTAGTTTAAAAAAAAAAAATTAAGGGCGAAGACCATACAATGCAGCCATTCCACTCCTGAGTGCATGTTGTAACATGAAAGAACTCTGAAGACATTATGTCAAGGGAAGTAAGCAATTTACAAAATCATAAAACTGCATAATTCCACTTACATGAGAAAACTAGTGCTGTGAAATTACACAGGCAGAAAGTAGCAAGGTGGTAGTCAGGGATGAACGAGAAGGTAATGGGACTCGTGTTTGATGCAAGGACTTTTAGATTTCTGCCTGTGGAGATAGGTGTTTACATAACAATATGAATATACTTAATGGCGCTGAATCATACACTTAATATCAAAACGATAAAATTTTATCTTATATTGTTTTTACAATCCTGAACATATCAAAAACCAGTACAGGGCTGAGGATATAGGTCAGTAGAATAAACACTTGCCTGGCAAGTGCAAGTTCCTGAGTTCAGTCCCTGGTACTGGAAAAAAAAAACAAAAAACAATATAGATGGGTCTCATAGCGGTATGTTAGCTAGCCAAAATAAGAAAGCATAGCTCAGTGGTCTAAGTGCCTGTTTGGCAAGTGCAAGGACCCGGGTTTTAGCTCTAGCACCACATGCTGTGCCGACCCCTGAACAGAGACCTTGTACCAAATAGTAAATAAATATTCAAAAATAAAAGAAAGCAGAGTTTACACAAATTTTAGGAAGTTCTAGACATGCGCTTTTTTTTTAAGAGCAGAGCATAGAAACACAAGCCTGTAACAGTAGCCCTCTAGGAGGCTGGGGCACGTTATTCCAAAGTCAAACCCAGCATAGATAAACTTAGCGAGATTCTGTCTCCAAATAAAAATAAAAATTAGCCAGATAGATAGCTCAGTGGATTAAAGCACCTGCTTAGGCAGACACAAGGGCCAGGGATTTGATCCCTGGCCTTCCATGCCAGCCCCACCCCCTGAGATGTGTTGAGACAGTGCTTGAGACTGGGCTTGGTGGCATGTGCCTGTAATCCCAGCACTTGGGAGGCTGAAAACAGGAGAATCACTACAAGTCCAATCTGTGTAGTGAGACCCTGTAGACCCTGCACTAAATACATAATTTTTTTAAACAATAAGAATGGCTGATGATATGGCTCAGTGCAAAGAAAAGACCCTGAGTTCAATCCCCTCTTATACTGGAAGGGGGGAGAGACAGAGAGACAGACAGACAGACAGACAGACAGAGACAGACAGAGAGAGACAGAGACAGAGACAGAGATAGAGAGACAGAGACAGACAGAAATATCCAGTCATTTTTCTTAACTTTTATCCCAAATTAATCAAGCTACTTGTATTTTTAAAATCATCGTTTCTTCTATAATTATTTCCAATAACTTGCCAGAAATATAAAAGCTACACGTAAATTGCATTTTAATGAAATATTTCCCTTTTAGTAAGAGATACAAAATGAGAAAAGGCCCAAGATATTTTGAAGGATGAGTACACAGATCTCTGATCAATCTAGTCTGATCAATCAGTAACCCCATAGCCCCAAGATGAAATAATATATAAATCTACAAGTAGTTGTGCTATGTACAAATGGCATTTTAAGGTCAGATCATTGTTCAAGAAATTATAGAGAAAGAAGTAAATCATATGGAAACAGCAATCATCAACTTCAACTCATCAGAAATTTCCAATTCTATTTCTGATTCAGAGGGATTAGATCAAAAAATAAAATAATATCCTGTTCTGTTTCACAAGTGTGATATTTGACAAAACTAATGTCAACCCTAAGCACATATCATGAAATTTCTAGACAGAATTATATTAACAAATCTAATCAACCAAGCAAAGAATTTAACATTTAACATTATTGCTGTGGCTTATAGGAGAGATGGGATTCATCCCATTGCCTCGATTCTGCTCCCTCCCTAGCAAAACTCCCCTAAGCCATAGGCTATACCAGATGACAGTGTACTACTTCTTTTCAATTAAAGCAATAGATCACACACAGAATTCTGGGGGCTGGGGAAATAGCTCAGTAGAATAAACGCTTGCCTGGCAAGCAGAAGGGCCTGAGTTCAATCCCTGATTCCTCCAAAAAAAAAAAAAAATTCTGTTCTGCTCTATGATGTGAAAGGATCCTCACTGTGCTCTGTGTGTGTGTGTGTGTGTGTGTGCACGCTCACATGTGTACAGCACACATGTACTTCCTAGTGCTTACTGAGGCCACCTTAAAGACTCCCGCGGTCACTTTTCTAACTCCTCCCTCCTTCCTGCAAGGTCACCTCCTACAACAAAGCCATTCCATAGGAAACTGATGCCCTGACTTGCATATGAATCAACAGAAAGGAAAAAAAATCAACACTTTCTCATGTTGGCCCAGGGAACTCAATGCTCTAAGTACCTGAACTTCCTAAAAATCCACAGTCAGAAAAAAAAATGGTCAATAAAGAATCATTATTAAAACAGATGAGAGGGGCTGGTGAGATGGCTCAGTGGTCTAAAGCACCTACTTAGAACAAGCCAAGCAAAGCACAGAGACCGCGGTTCAATCCCCCAGCACCACATGCCAGCCAGCCCCGCCCCCTGGTGGGCTGAGCTGGCCACACACACACACACACACACACACACAAATTAAAAAAAAAAAGATGAGAGCTTCCAGAATTTCAAAGAATGCCCACATCAGTGTATCACTTAGGTGGGAGACTTATTTATCAAAAGCCCCAAGAATTAGGGAGAGGAACCCACAGAATGCATGCACACCCTCACTCTCAGGAAGCCTATCTGTAGAATAACACAGAAGCACCCAGGACTTGCATCTGCAAACTAGAGAAAACCAGACAAGAATTAGGATGATAACAAAAGTGATCATCTCCTACAGCTATAAAAAAAAAAATGGTGCCTATGTTGTAAAAATACTAATATCTTTATGTTATCAGTTTTATATGTGCTACAAGACTATTTTTCCTAGTCCACCTTAATGGTCAATTTATAAATGATAAAATGCACTATTTCATACACATGATGTTTTGGTATCATTAGTAACTCCTACCACTGCTTCATAATTTTTACTAAAGATAGAGACATCTTCACTATACTGTGCTGGATGGCCTGAGGCTTTAAGCTACTGAGTGTAAAACCCCAAGAGATCAAATTCCTAGGTCACACTGCCACTATTTAATGACAAATGATAGACCGAGAGCATTCTTCACTTCAACTCATTCTTATCACCATTCACACAAAAGCCGAAGGAAAATACATACATAGAAATGATTTATTTAGTAGCAATTAATGTTACTATAAATTCAATAGGTGTGACTCAAAGCAGGATTACTGTAATTATTTAATAACTCTGAAATCCACTCATCCGTTGGGCATAGGCTACTTGCCCAAATAACAGCAGCATGGTTGATTTCACGTGAATTTGTTCCTAAAATTGGCCTCCTCGGGATTATAAAGAGTGAACACTTTTCTGCACCAATGGTTAGGTCAGATCTTTTTGTTTTTTACTTTGAAACAGTCTTTATGTAGTGCAGATTGGCCTTGAACTCACTATATAGCCCACACCTGCCTCGAACTCCTGGCAATCGTCCTGCCTCAGCCCTCCAATGCTGGGGTGACAGGCATGCGCTGCCAAGCCCAGCTAAGGTCAGGTGTTTCAGGGAATCACTGGATTAGCACTGTTTCCCATGTGTGTAACACAGATCCCTCAGCTTCCTGGGCTATGGACCACAGAATCTAAGAACCTGAAGAATGGTCTGAAAACCAGCTGCTCCTATATCCAACCAACTCATAGTCACTCAGCTAGGGCCTCATCTTATTTTATTTAGGAGGCTACACTTTGCAAAGCAGAAAGTGAAGCTCCCCTGGACAGATCAATTACTGGATTAGATAAGGAATTCTCTACCTGATTGCATCTAAACATCACATGAGGGGCTTTGAAAAAAGTGGCTATGCCCAGCATCTCACCCCAGACTGACAAGAGTCTCGGCATTGGGTCCCAGGTATTGATATTCTTTAAACAATCCCCTTATGACTTTAATGTGCAGCTGGAGTTGAAAACTGTTTTAGATGGCACCCAGAAGCCTGATTAAAGGGAATAGAGCATACCCCAATAACCTGATTCTTAAAAAGCTGTCTAGGGAAACCAACATTTAAAGGTGCTCACTGCAGGACTTACAAAAAAGCAGTATGTTTTTTTACAGGTTCTTTTTTAAAGCAAGCTATACTTCCAACTGAATGTAGCTACTAGAAGTCTTTCCTTTGACCTCCTTAAATTGCCCTACTTCTTCCTTAGATCGCTTTCTTTTCTTTTTCTGTATTTAGTACAGGGTCTACAGAGTCTCACTACAGATTGGACTCAGTGACCCTCCTATTTTCGGCCTCATAAATGCTGGAATTACAGGTGCTTACCATCACATCCAGTCTCATTGGCTGTCTCAGCGCATCCCAGGAGCGGGGCTGTATATTGCTTTCTACAGAATTCTGTAACCATATTCCCTAAAAGATGAATTTCATTCCCATGCTCTTCACACTAACAGTTATTTTACTAACACAATATTTGCTACCTCAATTTTCATGACTTTTAGCATATATGTAGATATCCAGATAGATATACAATCAGACAGATATCAGAAAGCAAAATAAGGGCTAGGGGCTCAGCCTTTGCATAGCATTTGCCTGACAAGGTCAAGGTCCCGAGTTCAATTCTCAGTACAACAACAACAACAAAAAAAAATAGAATCCCCAGAAATCAAAATAAATGTGAGCTTTTTCCCCAAATTTATCATCCCGCCCCTCCTGCTGAATTAGCCTGCTCCTTCAACTCAGAGATTTCTGGCTCCTAAATGAAAACCTGGCTAAAGGATACCGTGCCTTTGGCAATGAAGACTTCGTTACATGGGCAAAACAGCATGCGCCCCTATAAAACCTTTCAGCACTGTGATTGCCTCTGACAAATTAACACTAACCCAGTGATGATGTAGCATTCTTAGAAAGGTTCAGCATACGAGCGACAGTATGTGGTGAAGCCTCCCTCATCCTTTAGCCAAGGCAATGCACAGCCACAATGAACAGCTTTTAATGGTGCAGACCTTTAAGTCAACTCCTAATCCTCTTATGCCTAGAGGTCCATTTTTGGAGTGGCATCTAACAATAGAATGTAATCAGTTTTTTTTTTCCTTTTCAAATGCTTGTTTCTTGTATTTTTTCTAGGTAAAATATTTTCTAGGTAATTTTTTCTTGGATTTTCATGTAGAAATCCAAAAGCATGCCACCTTTGGCAAAAATGGGCTTAAAGGTAAGTCCTCAGGAGAAACTGAGTGAGTACAGTTCTGTGCAGGGGAGAGGTGGGCATTCAATTGAGGTCACTACAATCAAGGCGAAGCTAAGATGAGGCTGCATTCAGAGCAGAAGCCCAGCTAGAAAACAGTGTGCAGGCAAATGGGAGAAAAGCCTGGAGCCAGGCAAGGAACACATGGGGAAGAGGGTGAAGGACCCAAGGCTGAGAAGCATGAGGACCACACACCCAGGATGCTGCTGCAAGGACGTAGAGCCATTAGCAACAGAAAGGTGCTAATGGCTTAGTGCTATCAAGTACACAGGACAGAAGTGACTTAGGCTCCAGCCTATCTTCCAGGTTTGGGGCTTGTGTGACTGGCTGGAAGGGACATGCATGGTGTTACTGTGGGCAACAGAAATGGACAAAGGACATCCTTTTAGGGTCAGTTTGTCAGGTGAAACACAGGCACCACCGCCCCAGTTAAATCTGATTTTCAGATAAACAATGAATGTGTATTTTCATATGCAGTATGTGTCACATACAATAAAGCAAGGTTATGGTGTCTTATAGTTAATGAGATAGCAGAAAACATAGAGGCAGAACTAGCCTTGAGCTGAGACAGTCAACAAAAGATCTTTCTCTTGAGCACGCAGTGACATCTTTGCTTACTGTACCATACATACATTAGAATTTTTCCATTTCAATCTGATGCTGGGTAATTTACTGCATGTTGCCATAGTGAAATATTCAACTTGGGCTTAAGAAATAGTACTGTGGAAGTGAGGAAAAAATAGAATCTTACTGACAAGCACATTTATCTACCAATTTGTTTTTCAAGATATTCTGGTCATATTTAGACCTAGGAAATCATGATTTCCTAAAATGTGCTCAATAGAATTGATGTTCTTTACTACATATTTAATTCTGAAAATGTTAATGCTCGTGGTTCACTCGATCTCATTAAATTGACATTTTTCTTCTTAGCAATTCTGACTTAAGTATGAACTGGGAAAATGGATTTTTATAGTTGCAGAAGGAAGTTGCTAGGCTGACAAGACTTTTTTCTCACAGTGTGTTCTGCTTTTCTAGAAAAACACTAACTAGTTACTGTGACTAAAATATCTCCAAATGAAAATAGACATTCCTTTTCCATTTGTTTAAGGCAGTGACAGAGTAGAGAGAACAATATATTGCTTTCATCTACTTAGAACTGAACTGTAAAGGAAAGTATGGGAATCACCCAAGGAGAAACTATTGACTGGCACCTGCAAGGCTCGGAGAAGCCATGTCGCAAGAATGGTCCCCAGAACGCAGAGATTGCTAAGGAGATGTGTACAGAAGTGGGATCCTGGAGTTGAGTCCTAGAGAACAGGTAGGATTTCAAGTTATATCATCAGGACAGCATATCACCATAGAACATGTAAAGAACATTCAGATCAGCAACATTCCTGAGGCATACACTGTTGACTTTCATTAAAAGTGTCACAACAGGAGGCAGTGAAAGTCATACAGAGAATATTAGAAACAAAAAGAATTATGCAGCATTTCTTCTCTCTTAGATTTTTCTGACAGTGATATAGATGATGGGTTAGAAGAGATAAGAGGAGGGGCTGGTGAGATGGCTCAGTGGTCTAAAGCACCTACTTAGAATAAGCTTAGCAAAGCACAGGGACCGCAGTTCAATCCCCCAGCACCACATGCCAGCCAGCCCCGCCCCCTGGTGGGCTGAGCTGGCCACACACACACACACGAATAAATAAATAAAATTAAAAAATAAACAAAAAAAAGAGATAAGAGGAGAGGACAAAAGGGCACACACTGATCCACGCCCTTTGAAACAGTCACTGGATTATTGTTCACTATCTACAGGGTAAGGATCAGCAAACTGTCTATAAAAGGGCAGGGAATAGCTTATGCTTTCAAACCCATAAAGTGTCTCTGTTTAACGACTGTATCCTGCTACTGTACCAAGAAAGCTGTCACACTTAATGCCATAACCGAATGAGTGTTAGGACTTTCTCAAAGGTCACCTATCTCAGAGAACCTGAGTAGAAAGTAAAATTCTATACCCTCCAGTTGTCTATTTTCTTTGGTTCTCAGTCAAACTCAGTCTGTAAACAATGTACGCTAGAAGGGAAAATTCTTTCTTGAATTCTGTAGTTTGAACATTGGGCACATATGTCCTGGGGCTGAATATTCACCTGCCACTGTAGCCCACATAATGCCAAAGCTGGGTCAGGCACTAACACTGCCAGTGGGCACCCCGACTGTGAGCTCTGGAGCACACTGGCACACTCAGGAAGTACCTCCAACTCAAACACCTCAGCCAAGAGCAATTGTTGCCGTTTATTCTATTCTGTCTGACTGATCTTTTCTTATTTTGATTGTTAGTTTCTGTTACATTTTTCTTATGTTTAAACTTTATGTTTTATCACATTTTAATAGACTTTCTTTCCTATTTCTCCCATTTTAAAAATGATCTTAATCATTTTTCACATTATCTTTAACCATTAGGGAAATGCAGATCAAAAACAGTTCTGAAAACAAAACAGAACAAAACAGTTCTGAGATTCTATCTTACTCGGATCAGAAGGAATATCATCAAGCAAACAAAAAGCAGCAGTGCACAGCACATGTATAATCCCAGCATTTTCAAAGCTGAAGCAGGAGGCTCCTCATGAGTCTGAGGACAGCCTGGGCTATCTACTGAGTGCAAGGCCTTCCTAAACCACACAGCAAGGCCACGTTTCTTTTTTGTTAATGTACTTAGTACAGGGTCTATAGGGTCTCACTGCCCAGATTGGACTCATAGCGATCTTCCTGTTTTCATCTTCCCAAGCAGTGTGATTACACGTATGCACCACCACATCCAGTCTCAACTGCCATCTCAATGGCACCCAGGGGCGGGGCCAGCACATTTCAAAAAAACGAAAAACAAAACATGAACAAATGCAGGCAAAAATATGTGAGAAAAGAACCCTTCAATACTGTTAGTAGGAGTGTAACCTAGTACAATTACTATGGAAGTCAGTGGTGGATATTTCTCAAAAAACTAAAAACACGTGAGGTGTGAGGATACACAACTATAATCTCAGCACTTGAATGATGCAGACGGATTGTACTGAGTTCAAGGCCAGCGTACACTACACAGCAAGACCCAGTCTCAAAAAACTAATCACAAAAAAAATCCCTAAAAATATGAATTGTATTTGACCCAGCCATATTTCTCCTGGATACATATTCTTTAAAGAGTTAAAGATATCGCATTAAATGGGGGAACTGAAGTTTATAGCAGTGTAACTCACAGTAGCTAAGTTCTGTAAACAGCTTAATGTCCACTAGCAGAAAAATGGATGAAGAAAATGTGGCATAAAGACACAACAGAATTTTATTCAGCCATGAAATCTTGTCACTGGCAAGAAAATGGATGGAACTTGAGACCATACTATTGAGTGAAATAAGACAAATACATAGAGTTAAATATCATACAGTTTCTCTTATATAAGACACACAACTGGGCCAGGGAGATGGCTCAGTAGGATAAGCGCTTGACTGGCAAACGCAAGGATCTGAGTTCGATCCCTGGTTCTGAAAAAAAAATCCAATAAGACACACAACTAAAAAGCTACAATAAAGACGAGATGGTAGGAAACAAAAAGGCAGATTCACTGGAGATGGAAAAATATAAGAGGGAGGCAAGGCGAAATCGGTTTTTTAAGGGGATTAAAAGTGATCAAGATTCGTATCTCTCAACCCTATAAAGTATTGAAACCATGCACTGCTAAAAATCAAACTCAAATCACCAAGCAACAAACTGAAAAAATAAATTTAATTTTCATTTATTCTATAGTTTTCCCTGTCTGTATCCTTGTTAATATTGTGGTGCTGTTTCTACTTGATTGTTACTACATTTCATTATCTGGTTTATTTGTACGATGCAGTTGTTACCGGTTTGTTTGCTTCCTTCTGAGTAGACCTGAGAATCCACTCAACACCTCAAGCATACCGGCTGTGTGCTCTGCTGCTGAGCTACATCGAGGGCCCAGGAAGAAAAATGGTATCTTATCAGAACTACAACCTTGTCGGTACGGTTGCACTCAGCGGGCACACTGCTGACAAGACTAGATGGGCCAGAAGCCACAGAGGACACTCGCCATATACTCTGCTAGCTCTGACAAACCTGCCTGAGTTACCAGGCAGAGCTCATTCGTGTGAGAGCTAGCAGGAAGCAGGTCCCTCAGGCTCTGACACAGTACACACTGTCAAAACCCACCAAGCAGTCAGAGAAGCCGCAGGAAAACTAGACTACTAAGCATATCTGGAATTAAATTCTGTATTATACAACAAACCAGGACATGCTGTCAAGGCAAGGCTATTTCCTAAGAAGGCCCTCAAAAGATTTACATCACAATAGATGAGCAAATCTCAACAGAGAAACATACGAAATATGAAAACAGGCAAGGTAACATGATTCCTTCCAAAGTTTCTAACTGGTAACAGATTCTAAATATACTGAAGTGAATGAAATGCTAGATATATTCAAAAGAACAGTGTTACAAATGATCAGTGAATCAAAAGAGGTCATGAATAACAGCTGAATGAATTAAGAAGACTGGAGGATATGAAAGAACAGTTCACTAGAGAAGCAAAAAAAGCCCAACAGAAGTCATGGAATTGAAAATCTCAGTAAGGAAAATTAAAAAAAAAAAAAACTTAGACTGCTTTTAGTAATACGGCCATTTTAACAACATTAATTCTGTAATTCCACGAACCTGGTGGCAGGGAGGTTTAACTGTCTTTAAGCGTCTTCTTCAGTTTCTTCAAGATTCTATGATTTGCAATGCACAAATGTTGCACTCTCTTCATAAGCTTAGCTGCCAGGTAATTTCAGGTAAATATGAAATAAGCTATGTCTACCTATAGGAAAAGCAGGAAAGAAAAAAGCAATTATATTTAGTGGACTAGACATAGGCTTGTAACACAGACTGTGTGCCAAATGTAGCTCTTTTTGCTTCTTAGTTATGTGACTTTTGAAAAAATAAATGAACTTCCCTAGCACTAAGCTTCCTTCTCAGAGGCTTATAAAATATATACAGCTACATTTTTAAACAATCATAAGATTTATTTTCTATAGAGTGCCATCACTACCATTATTATTACAACATATTGTTTTCTAATCATCAATCTCATTATTTTTGCATAATGTGAACATAACAGAAGTGGAGATAACTCAGCACATGCAGTGGAAATTATCCCAATCTATCTTGAAAATTTACAACAATACAAAAATACTGCTGTGGTAAGTTATCTGTTAAATGTAGGAATATCTGCATCCAAGGTCAGTTGTTCACTTTCAGCTATTCCCAGCCTAGGCAAAAAGAAAGCAATATATACAAAAGTGGGTTAAGGCCAGAGGTAGTGGCACACACTTATAATCTCAGCACTCTGGAGAATGAGACAAGAGAATCACTGTGAGTTTCAGACCAGCCTGGGCTACAAAGCGAGCACAAGTACAGTCTGAACTGCACAGAAAAAAACCTGTCTCAAAAAGACAAGAAGGAAAGGAAGGAAGAAAGAAGAAAAGAAGGGTGGATGGGTAAGAAAGAGTGGGTTAGCACAAGTAAGGATTAGGTAGGCTGTAGGAGGATGAAAAGAAGATAACAGATAGATAAACTAGTGGTAGAGTGACAGGAGGCCCCAAATTTCTGTTCGCTCAGAGAGATGAATAAATCCATTATGACAGTTCATAAAAGAACTTTCACAGGGGTGCAGAGTTCTGTGATTCTATGACTTTTAATTTACTTATTTCAATCTACTGGCTACTTCTCTCAGGCTCTGTGCTATGGTGAGGCTATACAAAAGTAACTGCTATTAGCCAGTAGTTTACGATTAGTATAAGGATGAGAGATCCATCAATTCTACCTGTTAAGTTTCTTACATAGAGACTCCAGCACATGTGATAAAAAATTCAGCATTTTTGTATTAGCTGAAATTATTAATAATAAACTTCCATTAATAGGGGGATGGATTTTAAAAAGACATTCCTCAAGTTCTAGAAAATTCGAGGTATATATGTGAAATAAGCCCGTACAAAAAAAAAAAAAAAAAAAAA
>NW_004524854.1:1197206-1205338 GCF_000260255.1 Octodon degus
GTGGTCTAAAGCACCTACTTAGAACAAGCTTGGCAAGGCATCAGGGACCGCGGTTCAATCCCCCAGCACCACATGCCAGCCCGCCCCGCCCCCTGGTGGGCTGAGCTGGCCACACACACACCCCCCCCTCTCTCTCTCTCTCTCTCTCTCTCTCTCTCTCTCTCTCTCTCTCTCAAATAAATAAAAATAAAAAAAAAAATTAAAAAAAAAACAAAACTACATTTTCTAAATACTTACGTATATGGGAAATGTTCCAGATAGATTAACCCAAAACTTATAGAAACTGATGTCTCTTTAGAAAAGGAATTGAGGTCAACAGTTATACATTTTTAAAAGGTGAAAGAGCTCCAAGACAGACATAGACACATGCGAGAGGAGATTTTCTTCAAAGAAAGATGGGAAGATCAGAGAGGGTAGTACTGACATACAAAGCTCACAAAGCTTCACTAGATCAAAGAGTCTTGGCCAAAGATTCTGACACTTACCCATGACCCATGAAAATTTCAATTTTCTGATTCCCACTTTCTTCATCTGTGTAAAGTGAATGCTGATCGATGGTGGAGTGGTATATTCTATATCACTCCATCCCGTTCTATTTATGACACTGATTCCTGTCTAACATAAACTTCTTCATTCGCTTGCACTTTTGCTATTTATCTGAGCAATCTTCAATCCACTTCTGCAGGACCCCTTGCCTATCTTCCTAGCACAGTGACCCCAAGGTCCAGAACAGCTTTAGCAAACCCAAGAGCCTTGATGGCTTCTAGCTTGTATAGCCTCAGGGCCTTTGCACATATTCATCCCTTAGTGTGAAAAATACTTCTAAGTCTGCTTCTCTGTGTTGCTCAAATGTCATCTCCCCAGAGAAATCTTCCCTGCAGCTACAGCTAAGGTTGCCTTCTACACCATTACTTTCTAACACATCATAGTGTTTCATTTTTCTTAATACTTGTGACTGAAAATAGTTTATGTACTTCTCTATAATTATTATTTCCATTTATTCTGCTTTTTGTTCCCCAACTAGAATTAAAGCTGCCACCTGGGAAATAGCTTCCATGTCTTATTTCACTAGTACAGGCCAAATCACTAAAATGCTTGGAATAAAGCACATGCTTAATAATGAACAAAGGCCAAGAAAAAGCCAGAGTAACCCTAAGGAGATGACAAGAGAAAGGATGGCTGAAGATGAGTTTAGAATGGCAGGGAAAGAATGAACAGAAATAAGGGTACTTCATTTATTTATTTATTTGTTTGTTTGTTTGCTTATTTTGTGTGTGTGTGGCCAGCTCAGCCCACCAGGGGGCGGGGCTGGCTGGTATGTGGTGCTGGGGGATTGAACCGCGGTCCCTGTGCTTTGCTTAAACTTGTTCTAAGTAGGTGCTTTAGGCCACTGAGCCATCTCACCAGCCCCAATAAAGGCACTTCTATCACTCCATGTTTGTAATACATAATACTTGCATTTTTGGAGAGAGTTTGTGTCCGGGTTTGAGAACTTAATGAGGGGTCATTTCTCTATAAAAAGGCAATTAAACACATTGAATTGGTCATGTACAACTAAAGCACAGTACATATCAAACACTTTAAAGCTACAGACATTGTAAGACTGACTAGATTTAATAAATTTTAAAAAATAATATTAGCCCAGTACAATGGTCTAATCCTATAATCTCAGCACACTGGAACACTGAGGCAGGAGGATTTCCTGTTTAATCCCGCCCTGTGCATTTATTAAGATCCTGTCTCAAAAGAAAAAGTAAGAGCCGGGGACACAGCTCAGTGTGAAGGCCCTGAGGTCAAGTCACAGTACTACAGAAATGAGAATGACAGTACTATTGAGTCATTAATTAGGTGAGAATAGTGCTAATATAACTTCCCAAAAGGAAACTCTTAGTAATTTGTACAATAAAAGAATCTTGATTTAATTTACTCTGTTTCTACTCTAGGGATCTATCAAATATAAAGTTTCAAAGACATATAATTGTCAGTTATGTCTTACTTTTGCAAAAGACAGCTCAAAATATTCCTTTAAAATATAATCATATGTAAATTGCAGTAGTGCATTAACTGTACTGCTTTCTTGAAATTTCTCCTAATTGAGGTTTCCATGTGCTCCCAATGATCTATGAGAATTTAAGCAACTCATTTACTATACATCATCAATGAACCACTGATGTTGAACTCATTAGCAAATGTATTTGGTTTGATATCTGATAACAGAAATACGCCACTTGCTAAATAAAAGAGCAAATACTTCGTCTTTTTGAGACAGGGTCTCGCTATGCACTTTAGGCTGGCCTTAAACTCGCTTTGCAGCCCAGGCTGGTCTTGACCTCACAATGACTGATACTCTTGTCACGGCCTCCTGCGTGCTTGGATTACAGGACTGCACCACTGCGCCTGGTCAAGAACAATTATTTATTTATTTATTTATTTTGCAGAACGGGGGATTGAACTCAGGTCCTTGCATTTGCCGGGCAAGTGCTTATTCTACTGAGCCATCTCCCCGGCCCTAAGAACAATTATTTTAACTTGAAATATTTTTGCCCAAAATTATAGCTAACTGTCTCTCCAGTAAAGGCCTTCTATCTAGAACATATAAAGAATTTAAGAAAACAGGCCTCCCAAATTCAAAGACCCAATCAAAAAATGGGCATCTGAGATGAATATATATATATATATATATATATATATATATATATATTTTTTTTTTTTTTTGTGGAACCAGGTATTGAACTCAGGCCTTGCGCTTGCCAAGGGCTTATTCCACTGAGCCATCTCCCTGGCCCCTGAGATGAATATATTCTCAGAGGAAGAAATAACAAATGGCAAGAAAATGTATGAAAAAATGTTCAACATCATTGGTCATTCAAAAAATGCAAATTAAAACAAGACGGAGATTCCATCTCACCCCAGAAAAAAATGGTTAACTAACATCAAGAAGTCAGCCAATAACAAATGCTAGAGGGGCTGTGGAAAATAAGGAACCTTTCTACACTGTTGGTGGAATGCAGACTGCTAAAACCACTATGGAAATCAAGTGTGATGACTCCTTCAGGGCTGGTGAGATGGCTCAGTGGTCCAAAGCACCTACTTAGAACAAGTTAACAAAGCAAAGGGACCGCGGTTCAATCCCCCAGCACCACATGCCAGCCAGCCCCGCCCCCTGGTGGGCTGAGCTGGCCCCACACACACACAAATAAATAAAAATTTTTTTAAAAAGACTCCTTCAAAAGCTAGGATTGGAGGTCCCATTCAAGCCAGCTATTCCCCTCCTGAGTATTTTTCCAGAAGAATGAAAACCTCATGTTACAGTGATATATGTGCACCCATGTTTATAGCAGCACTATTTGTTATAGCTAAATCCTGGAAACAACCCAGATGCCCATCAACTAAGAATGGATTAAAAATATGTGATATTTTTACACAATGGAGTATTGTTCATCTATAAAACAGGATAAATCTGAGTGTCTTATTTGTAAGTGGATACAACTAGAGAACATACTCAAATGAATTAAATCAGACAGACATGTGCAAACATAATATTGTCTCCTTAGTGTGAGGACCTGATAGAGAAAAATGGAACCTTAAGGGTACAACAGGAACTGGGAGAAGGGGATGAACTTATTCCAAAGGAAAGTACTGAGTTGAGGACAAAAGAGGGAGTGGGGGAAAGAGATTTATCTATGTATGGAAGCAGAATGGTTTGGACAACTGTACTGTGCATTTCTGCTGGTCTATGAAAAGAAGCAGTTAATGTTTTAATTTGCTTTGTCTCCTTTTTTTCAATTGTACTTTTTCTCTTAATTTCTTATTTATCTTTTTTTTCTTTCTTTCTCCAATTTTACATGCATGTATCTGGTAATATAAATAAGTCGTTGGAAGGCAACACTGTACTACAAAAAATACTGTGAAATTAATATTACTTTAAGTGAAATTCTGTATCACTTCTAATTTTTTTGTTTTAATTCTAATCCGCACACTTTAAAAAAATAAATTTTTTCCACCTATGGAGAATTCAAATATTTCTATTTTGTTGCATTTCCACTATGCATAAAATGATAAAATAATCTTTTATCAAGTAGCTCAAATTTTTAAAAAAATCCCAAAATAACTGAACCTGGCACACCACCATACTTTCACTGCCCCGAAGTTTCTGACAGCATCCAAAAGGCTGAGGTGCTGTGGACAAATATTACCCAGAATTTGAAAAGACCAGCTGAAGTCATCAAATATCTACTGAAGGCTTTCAACATTTCTCACATATAGTGGGGCTTGAGCTCCAAAAGACTGAAAGAATTGAAGTATATCTGACCTTGAAATCATTTTAGTTTTGTTTTGTTTTGTTTTGTTTTGTGGTACCAGGAATTGAACTCAGGAACTTATGCTTGCCAGGCAGGTGCTGATGCCGCTGAGCTATATTCCCAGCCCCTAAAGCATTTTAGCTGTAGCTGTTGAGAAAATACACATAGTCATTTGAACAGGTTTTCCTCTCCTGTGATTATAGTAACACTACTGGGTGTGAGGACACATACCTATAAATCCAGCAATTAGGAGGCTGAGGCAGAAAGATGGCATTGAGTTCACGGCCAGCTGGTACTATGCAGCAAGACTGTCTACAAAAAGAAAAACCCACATTAAAATGAATAAAAGATTGTTTAGAAATACAGTAATATTAAAATGCCTTCCTTTCAAAGCATAGCCTTCTTTGGGGACTGCAGATCTTTAAGGTAGCTGAAGGCAGCCAAAGCCACCTATGTCTCCATTTCATAAAGACACAAAAGAATAGTATGAACAACAGTAGCAACAACAACAAAACCCTGTACAAAAACCAAACAAGTGAAATGGGAAAACAGCTTCCTAAAACCATTGTAAGAAAACAAATCCATTATCAGGCTAAAAATATTTAAAGAAGTATTTGGGTAAATTAGGAAACTAATGACAGAAAATATTCTTTAAAAGGTTATCCAATTTGCTTCTATTTATTTATTTGCTTGGTACTGGGGAACCAAGCTCTTGCATAACTTTTGCGTATCATAGGCACATATTCCAATTCTGGGTCATACTTCTCCCACAAATCAAGAACATGAATTTTAAAGTTTTTCAAGATTCAGCTTCCAGGAGACAAAAGTAAGGATTTGGGCTGTTTTGTTTTTTAAGGAATGAGCTGGCAGGGCAGCACACGCCTATAATCCCAGCACTCCAGGAGGCTGTGACATGTGGTGCTTTGCACATCTGAGCCCAGTGAAGGCAATTTAGGAAGACCTTATCTGAAAACAGAAAACATTACAAAGGGCTGGGAAAGAGCTCCAGCAAAGGACCTGGTTTGAATCTCCCTGTTACTGGGGGAAAAAAGAAAATAGAAGAGGACATGCAGGAGGCAAATTTAGACTCTGGTAAGCCAAAAGACCCCCAAATGAGAAGACCTGTAATTGACTGAAACAAGCAGATCTACACTAAAGTATCTGCCCTTTACTGAAAGAAGTGTCTCTCTGAACTAGGAATCTTGTAAAACACCTAGTACTTCACAAACGAACAGAAAAATTAACAGATCCATATAAATTTCTGAAAAGATTTCAAGATTAATAATTCAATATATCAACTCAAGTAATTTCCAGTGCATAAAAATAACCAGAAAGCAAAAGAAGAAAAAGTATTATGTAAGAAAATACTGCAAACATAATTATATAAACAACTGATATAGCACAGCAGAACACCTGCCTGACAAGTACAAGGTCCTGAGTTCAACTCCTGCTAACAAAAACAAGAATTAAAAAAAGAATTCCATACACAGAAATGAACATTCGATAATTAAAAAAAAAAAAACCCCTCAAAGCAGAACCTCAAAGGACAAAATACCAGCCAGAATTGAAAAGAACTGATTGAACTTAGGGAAAAAAACAAAAGGGAAAGACGAAGTTATTTTAGAAATGAAAACTAAAGTACAATATATTTTAGTAAGCATAATGGCGCATACCTGTAATCTCAACACTTAGAGGAAGGAGGATCCTCAGATTTGAGGCAAGCTACCACTTCATAGTGACGTAAAGGCCAGCCTACAATACTTAAGAGAGAGATCTTGTCAAAAACAAGCAAGCAAGCAAGCAAGGTATGGAATTCAGAACAAACCTTAGTAAAACTTAGTAAGGAGCACTGAAGAATATTGAGGAACTGGGAAATAACCAATAAAATTAAAATCGGAAAATGTCAAAAGTGTAACAGAGAAATTAAAGAAAAGGAACGGACTACCATTCATATAATCACAGTTCCTTTGAAGATACTAGAACAAAATTACTACTTGAAATTATATGCCTAGCAAGCATGAGGTCCTGAGTTCGAATACCAGTTCACAACAAAACAAATGAAATTATAATCCAAGGAAATTCTGCAAAAATTAAAAATGTGTAAGTCTATCTATTCATAGAAAATGTATGATCAACCCTAAGGTGCACTTTACTTCAACTATTACACTTCAAAGACAAAGACAAATTTATCACGGCCTCCTAGCAAAAAATAGGGCTGAGGAGATAGCTCGGCGGTCTAAGTGACTGCCTGCAAAGTGAAGGACAGGGTTCAATCCCCTGTACCACATTCCATGCCACTCAAAAACCAGGCATGATGGCATAATGCCTATATCCTAGCACTGGGGAGGCTGAGGCAGGAGGATCAGGAGTCTGAACTGTGTAGCAAGACTTTGTATCAAAATCAAAATCAAAATAATATATAAAATAATGCTCAATGGAACACCTTAAAAATAGTCAATGAAAAGCCAATAATTATAATTCCTTCTTTGGGGGGGGAAATGGTATTCAAACTTAGGACCTCATGCTTGCCACGTGTGTAATTTCAAGTAGTAATTTCATTCTGTTATCTCTTCACAGGAACTGTAGTAATGTGAATGGTAGTCTGTCTCTGTTCCTTTTCTTTAATTTCTCTGTTACAAAACAGGCATTTTCTAGGTAACAAAGTTGACCTGGTAGTATCAAGTATTATTACCTTGATTTAACATTGGATGAACTATGGACAGTATGCGTAACTGAAAGTTCAGACTTCATGGGTAAAATTTTATGGGACCACAGCTGCCCTCCTTTGTTTACTGTCTGTGGCAGCTTTTCTGACTCTACAGAACTAAGTAGTATTTGTAAACCAAAACTACAGAGATGCATTTCGTACCTTGCACATGAGAGAATCTACTTACCTACTCCCATACTCTTAGAAGATAAAGTTCTTCCAACAAAACATCTGCAAAACTTCAATGGAAGTATAATGGTTGGGGCTGGTGAGATGGCTCAGTGGTCTAAAGCACCTACTTAGAACAAGGTAAGCTAAGCAAAGCACAGGGACCGCGGTTCAATCCCCCAGCACCTCATGCCAGCCAGCCCCGCCCCCTGCTGGGCTGAGCTGGCCACACACAGACACTAAGTAAATAAATAAATATTTAAAAAAAAAGAAAGTATAATGGTTAAGCATTTAACCAAGATCATAGAAGAGTCAATGATTGGGGAAAAGGAAAAAAACCTCACCTGTAAATGCTGTGTATCTTGACAAAGTAAAGGACTGTAACAAAGAGCAGGAAACACAGTAGAATGGGCAAAAGGTACAGGGTAAAGGGTACTTTGGAAAACTAAAAAACCAAACATAAGTGAAAACTAAAACAAGAGACTATGGGGTTTACTGTGATACAAATAGATGGATAGCTACTAAAACAAAAAAAGGAACTTTTAAATGTCATGTATTTATATATAAAGAAAAATACATCTTATAGATAGATATATTAAATGTAATAAAACATTATAAAAATCATGAAAAAAATTGAGAACATATAATTTTCATAACAAATGGGAATGGGCATAACCTGATGAGCAAAATACAACTCTTGTGTACAAAAAACACACCTCAGTGACTCAAAAATCCCAGATAGCCAGATATGATAGCACACATCTATAATCCCAGGTGCTTAGGAAGCTGAAGGGGGCCATCACCTAAGGCCATTTTGGCTACACAGAGACCCTGTTTCAAAATAAAACTAAAAAGCATGGGCTGAAGAAATAGCTAATTAAAAGGCCCTGGCTTCAGTCCCCAGTACTTCCCCCGCCACATGCACAAGGAAAAAACTCTACATATAGACGGAGAAA
>NW_004524854.1:1206468-1213627 GCF_000260255.1 Octodon degus
ATATCCCTAACTACTCTGATAACAACACCCAATTTATTAACTGTTACTCCCCTATTATCTTGCTTTGGAATTGTTTTATGCTTTTAATAAAATAAAAAATCTAAAACTAAAAAAAAGTAAATGAAATAAAGTTAATAAAAATCAATAAAATACATTAAATAGTAAATAAACTCAAATTAAAATATGATAAATGTTGATAAAGCAAACAGGTCTTGGCTGAGGAGATACCCGAATGGTCCAAGTGCGTCCTGGCAAGCGCGAGGACCCAGATTCATTCCCAGATACTGCATGCTGGCCCGGAGCCGTGCCAGCCGTGCCAGCCACCCAAACCAGGCATAGTGGCACACACTTGTAATCCCAGTGTTGGGGAGGCTGAGACAGGAGGATCACCACGAATCCAAGCTGAGTAGTGAGACCCTCTATCAAATGTTTTTTTTAAAGTCTCTGGCTTTAGTTCCGGGTTCATTAAACCCAGGGATATTGCAGTAAACTATATCTAAAAGCCCCTTTTTAATTTTGAGACAGAGTCACACTAAGTCCAAAAATTGCCCAAAGTGGGCACAAATTTGCAATCCTCCCGCCTCAGCCTCCAACAACGTAAGATTACAAAAATGTGCCGTCAAGCTCACTTTAGAAAATAGGGCTTATATTGAGAAAGTTTATACATTAAATCATAAGAACACATCCACTCAAAGATAAATACCACAAACCCCTGTCTCTGATCATGAAACGAATCAACTGGAAATTTTTAATAAAACCAACATATATTCATATTTGTCATGCGAAGAGAACTGATTATGCAATCCTTCCATGATTAAGCAATAGTGTTTTTGAAAAACAGTCACAGGCGCCTGCTGCATACCTTGGTTGCACAAGGTTTCAGAGATGATCAGATCAATGAAAACTATGCAAGGAGGACGAGTCTACAGTTCATTTTTTCTTTTTCAGATCTTGCAATTTGAAGTTGTTCCCAACTAAAAGAATTAAAGAGAAAAAGGAAATGACCTATACAAAAAAAAAAAGATTTACTTTTTAAAATTAACATCGCTGAGATTCAAGAAAGAATAGTAGCTAAATATTTTCAATTTTCTGGTTTACCTTTACGTGCTTAAATATACTTGATTTATCCTTGGTTATGTTGCAATTTACCAGAAATACTGTATACAATATTAAAACATTTCTTGTAAATATCTGAAATTGCTGCCTTTTTTGGTTTGATTTTGGGGTTTTTTTGAGACAGGGTCTCACTTCGTCGTTGGGCTGGCCTGGAATTCACTGTTTAGCCCAGGGCGTTGAACTCGGCGATCCTGCGGCCTCACCCTCCCAAGAGACACGCTTACCGACCTGCACCACCGCACTGGGCCATTTTTTCGATTTTCCATGCGGTTGAACGTTTGTTACTTAAACCAACACTCCGTAACACAACAATAAAACTTAAACGTATTTTAAGAAAATGTGGGGTTACTATTTTGAGACAGGGTCTATGAATGGATTCCAGGCTGAACTCACTGTGTAGGTCAGGCTGGCCTTAAACATGAAGTGCTCTTCCTGACTCAGCCCCCTGAAGTCTGAAATTTAGAAATCACGTTATTTCAATCGCAAGGCCTGAGTTTTTGAAAAGCTTTTAATTCTAAAGCGGTAAGAGAGAGAATGTGGAACAGGATGCTCAGGGAGACCCGGTCGGGCAGTCTAAAGAATCGTAACGCTCCGCTTTAAAGGACAAGCAGGATTTCAGGTAACCGATAAAGAAAAAAAAGAAGCGGGGGGGGGGAGGCAAAGCGGCACAGCCCCAAAACATTTGCTAGTGATCAGAAATCACAGGGTCCCGGAGATAGCTCAGTGGCTAACGCGCCCGCTTGGCACGTGCAAGGCCCTGAGTTTGATCCCCAGTACCGAAAAAAAAAATATGAACTACAAACACGTACAAATCAATTATTTTAAAATTTTAAGTTAGAAATAAATTCTAAAATGACAGCAGGCTCATAACGACGCAAATCTCAGCCGGGTGTGGGCGTATACGCCCGTTAATCGCAGCACTCTGGGCAGCTGAGGCAGGAGGCTTCCAAATTCCTGCAACGGAGGCCTTGTCCTGGAAAGCAAAGAAAAAGAAAAAAAAAATGAAAAAGAAATTTAAAAGGCACGGCTCCGATGCTGAGTGGTTGCCTGGCATGCGCTTGGTCCTGAGTTCAATTCCCAGTACTAAAAGAAAACAGCAATTTAAAAATAAGCTCTTTTATTCTTTTAACTTACCTCCGAGAACTTCTCAAACGCGGTCGTGACTGCTGGAGCTCATCCGTCAGAGGTCTCGTCCGTGTCTCCTCGGCGCGAACAATGTCTCCCCCGGACCACCGGCTGTCTCTTTATGAGAACCTCTGCCGTCCTTGGGAGGCTGGGAACCGTGTGAAGAACCGCGCGAAGAACGCCGGCTTCCAATGGGATCGCAAGGACGTCCGCGTAGCCGGTCCCCGCTGCCCTCCCATTGGGTGAGGGGAGTGAAGCGCTGACCAAGGAGAGTGCAGCATGAGGGACCCTTCCGGTGAAAGTCCCGCCCACGTGCTCCAAGGTGAGCGAGGTTCCTTTCTGCCCAAATTTGGAAACAATTTTACTCTTTCTCCTTCCTGGCTGACCTGAAAGAGTGGAAACTCCACCATCTGTTGTTTGACCTTTTCTTCCCCCCAACCCTTCCTTGCAAATCAGAATACAAAAAAGTCCAGATTCTGAGACCCCCAAAAACTAGCAGAACCACTTGATTGTTATCTGGAACTTGCATACCTGACTCTTGCAACCTGCATGATTGAAGATACATAGTTGACTTGCAGCTGCTTGACTGAATACCTGCTGCGGCCACGAGACTGAAGCCCCGTACCTGACTCATTGCTTTGAACTGTGAACTATGCAATAAACTAATTCTTGTTTACCCTCTCGGGCACACCATTAATGCTCTGCTAATTAGATGGTTGTTTTCAAGGTTAAGTAAAAGGACTGTTTGGTACTTGTTACAAAATAGTTACTATTAGTTCGTTTTGAAGAGGTTGCTGACAGATTTAATGATCAACAAAGTCCTTGCTTTCGTGGTCCTCACATTCTAGTGGAGAAAGAAGTTACAAAGATAATTGCAGAAAAACAAGACGTAAAAAATAAAGTTCTTTAATTGCTGAGTGTGATGGTGCCCGCCTATAAACCCACTACTCTGAGAGGCTAACACCCTGAGATTGCAAATTGGGAGTCCAGCCTAGCAATTTAGCAATTTAGGAGTTCTCAAATAACTGAAACGAGAAATTCCACGTGACCTAGCTATTATCCTTATATGAATCTTAAGAGTTAGACATCTTATTACAGCAATACATGTGTACCAATTGATTATTCCAGCACATTTCATAATAGCTAAATCTTGGACGCATCCTGTATGTCCATCAACAGATGAATGGAAAAAGAAAATGCTGAGACCGGGGAGATAGCTCAGTAAAATAAAAGCTTGCCTGGCAAGCACAAGGGCCTGAGTTCAATCCCCAGTTCCACCAAAAAAAAAAAAAAGAAAGAAAAAGAAAATGCTGTATAAACAATGGAATATTACTCTGCCATAAACAAAGATAAACTTGAATTCATAGGCAAATGAATGTAACTTGAGACTATAATGTTAAGTGAAATAAATTAGACAAACAAGAATAAATATGGTTTATCTTACATGAAAAACTAAAGTATAAATAAATAGCAAAATAAAAGAGAGGAAATAGGGAGATAGACCTTTCTCAAATGGGAAGGGACCAAGAGATGGAGGGAGGATGGAGAGAGAGAAGGGGAACGTGATGAACGTAATTATCCTGTATTGTAAATATGTCCTGATAAACGTTTTTAGTTAAATAAAAATAGGTCTGGGGATGTAGCTCAGTGAAATGACCCTAGGTTTGCTCCCTAGGACTTCAAAAACTAAATCTTTGGAGAATGTAAACAGGGAAACTCGATAGTTGGGTGCAGCGGATCAGAACTGATGTTGATCCAGTGACTAAAAGTTCTTATTGAGCACATGACATTTAAACTAAGATGCGAAAAAGTTGTCAGGAGCACGTGGCAAAGATCTAGGGGCTCAATGGCCCAGGCAGAAGCAACAACCAAGGCACATGCTCTGAGGAGAAAGTAAACACAGCCAACGTGCAAACATACCAATGCACCAAAAGTTATTGATGAATGGAGGTGCGAATAGGTGAGTTAGTTACTTCCTAGTTGCTGGGGTCAAAATGTCCAACACCCAAAGTTAAAGAGGAAAAGGTTTACTCTTTTTTTTTGTCTTTTTGAGATAGGTTATTTGTATGCAGTTCAGACTGACCTTGAGCTCACTTTGTAGCACAGGCTGGTCTTGAACTTGCAACGATTCTTTTTCTCTCAACCTCCGTAGTTCTGGGATTACAGGCATGTGCCACCATGCCCAGTTGAAGGTTTATTTTAATTTATTTTAATCTCACAGTTTGTAGAGATTTCAGTCAATAGTTGGTTCACTGCAAGGCGTGGCACAGGAGAAATCGGCCTTGGCATGGCAGGAAGGAAGTCACATAGCTTCCTTCCTCTTTCTGTTTTCGTTCCATCCAGGCTACAAGCCCATTTGTTGTTGCCACTCCCACCCATAGTGGGTCTTCCCTCTTCAGTAAATCTATCTCTATAGTGCACGTCTAGAACTGTGCTAAACCACCAGTGGATGGATCCAGTATTGTATATCCATGAACCAGTCACTCTCCAATGCCCCACCTATGATCACAGGAGGCTTTGAAGGGGTATCTAGCTATAAGCCATAACATTTCACCCTTAGCCCCTGCCAAAGACTCATGCGTGTCCCTTTATTCATCTTTATTCATCCCCAAGAGTAGCCGAAGCCCTAACAGATTCCACACTGCTGGAAAGTTCAAGTCCAAATTATCCCCTGAGAGTTAAGGTAAACTCGTAGCTGCATGTCCCTGTACAAATAAAGATAAAGTTAAAACTTCCAACATGCAATGATGCAAGATACACATTCCCATTCCAAAAGATACAGCTAGGGGAATGCAAAGGAATGGGCCCATCGCAAGTCCAAACTCCTACAGGCCAACACTAAGTCCTGTAGATCTGCAAGCAGCATCCAAGGCAATATGTGGCAACAGATATACCTCCAAAGGGCTTGGGTGCCCCAGCAGCTACGGCGCGGCTGGTGGCTGTGGCTCTCGCAGCTTCCCTCTTGGGCCTGCTCCTCTTCCTCCTTGCGGTTCTCCTCAGATGATCCATGTTCCTGGCTCCTCCAGACCTCTGAGGCCTTCACTGCACCTTTCGCTTCGTTCTCACAGCTCCACACCCTGCCCTCCCCATTGGTGTTTCTCACTAAAGTTGACACATCAGTTAAGAAGATGACGTTGGATTGTGGCAGGAGCCAGATCATGTTGACACTGTCAAGTCATATTAAGGATTTGGGATCTAACACGAAGATAATTTAGGGCTTTAAGCATTAGAAAAATAATTTTGAATAGTCTGTGGAAAGTGAAATGTGGAATAACCAGCAAGACCTAATGTCAAAGAACAAATTAGGGGACTATTACAATTATTGACAGGAGATGATGATGGCTTTGCTTAGATTGGCAGGTGGTGGAGTCGTGGAGAAGTGAATGGGCTGGGGTTACGTATTTTAGTGCTAGAACCGATAGGACTTAGTAATGCACTGACTATTGATTTTTTTTTCGGAGGGGGGCACTCAGGATGCCTTCAGGGCAGGTCTGGTTTGGCTTGAGGATGAGGGGATTGAACCACAGCATCTTGAGCCTGATTGCTTTGTTTCAGCGGGCACTTAAACACCTGAGCTAATTGCATTGACTATGGAGGTAAGAAGGAAAGCGTGTCATGGCTTGTTTCTAGATGTGCCCCCAAAGCCTCTCGCAGTTGTAGGTGGAGCTGTATCAGACGTGGCTGGATCCAGAGTATGTGACTGATTCATGGTGCAATGCTAGGACTAGGGGTGCTACGATTAAGGGCTGCTCATTACTAAATCAGTCCACTGATTGGACTGGCACCACTTTAATCCTCATAGCCTGGATACAATGTAAGGAACAAAAAGAGGCTTGTCTTGCTTGCTTTGCTACCTTCTGTCTGCGATGACCTCTTTTCTACAATACCTGTCTGCCATGCCACCTTGCTTTGAAGCCAGGACTGAGACTTCTAAAAACTGTGGATTAAATAAACCTTACCTTTTTCTCTTTAATTTTGAGTGTTGGGTATTTTGTCTCAGCAACAAGATAAGTAAGTAACAGAGGATGAAGCAGGGGCAATGATAACTCTCATGTATTGGGTACATGAAAGTAAGTAAACACATGGTGTAATTCACTCAGTGAAAGAAGACTCAAGGAGAAGCAGGCTTCTCTCTCCCCATAGTCCCAGAGAAGAAAGCTGCTGTGGCTTTTTTTTTCCCGGTACCAGGGATTGAACTCAGGACCCTGCACTTGCCAGGCAGGCACTTACTCTACAGAGCTATCTCCTCGGCCCTTGCTGTGGCAATATTGGTAACCAGAAATGTATATTGTTAATGTAGTTAATGACAGGAACATCTACTTCACACTTGAAGTTAGAATTTATGTGTGTGCATGCAGGTGTTTACCTCTGTGTAACAAATTGTGGAGCTCTAAATTGCCTAATCCAAGCTACTGTATGAGACTGCGGGGTTTTCCTATAAGCTTAAGAGACTGTTCTGGTCTAGTACAATGATACACTCCTGTGATCTCAGTCCTCTGGTAGGCTGAGGCAGGAGGATGAAAACTTCGAGCCCAGCCTGGGCAATTCAGTAATTTAGCTACACCTAAATATCAAAAGTGTGTGTATGTGTGTATGAGCCAGCCAGGTAGCTCAGAGGATTAAAGTGCCTCCTTAGGCAGACACTGGGACTTGGGTTTAATCCCTGGCATGCCATGCCAGCCCTGTGCCTGGGGTGCACTGAGACAGCAAATGAGACTGGGTGTGGGGGCACATGCCTGTAATCCCAGCACTTGGAAGGCTGAAAAGAGGAGGATCACTACGAGTCCAATCTGTTTAGTGAGACCCTGTAGACCCTGTACTAAATACATAAAAATGTAAGGGGGCAGGTAATGATGTAGCTCAGTGCAAAGCCCCTAGGTTTAATTCAGAGAGAGAGAGAGAGAGAGAGAGAGAGAGA
>NW_004524854.1:1213799-1258387 GCF_000260255.1 Octodon degus
GTGTGTGTGTGTGTGTGTGTGTGTGTGTGTTGCTTCTGGAAAGAAAGGACATTATATCAGGCTTGGTGGCATACACATTTGTAAGTCATCCTCTGAGATGCTGAGGTGAGAGGATAGCAAGTTTGAGCCCAGCCTGGGCAGTTTTGCGATTTAGCAAGATCCTGTATCAAAAAAAAAAAACAAAAACAAAAACAAAAAAAAAAACATACAAACAGAAAAGGTAGGCAATGTGGTGCACATCTGTAACTCCAGCACGTGAGAGGATGAAGCAGAAGGGTCAACACAAGTTTGAGGCTAGCCTGGGCTGCACAGTGAGTTCAAGGACAGTCTAAACTTATAGATCCTGTTTCAGAAAGAAAAAGAAAAAAAGAAAGAGAGAGAGAGGGAGGGAGGGAGGGAGGGAGGGAGGGAGGGGAGGGGAGGGGAGGGGAGGGGAGGAAAGAAAGGAAAGGAAAGAGGAAGAAGCACGGTGCCAAGCACGGATGCCATGTTCTATGCTCCAGCAGCTAACCCCAGGCAGCAGTGAGGAGCAACATCAACCGAGAACATGTCATCTTGCACTACTTGGCAACCTGGATGTTTTGGGATTTCAGGGCAAAAAGCTTTCCTGTGACTAAAAGCTCTGTGTACACATTCAGACAATTTTCCGGAGAGCCCCCTGCATCTTATGAAAGTCACTGACAAACATGGCAGCTAACTTAGCGCCCAGTGGCCCTATTCCTGAATCCCACTGTGAAATCTGTGAGACAAAGCCTTAGTAAGACATATGGAAGGCACAACACTAACTCCCATACTCTCTACCCTCGTGGTTACACACCTCTGCTATTACAAACATGCTCTACCAGAGTGCACATTGGTTGTAAGGTGAAAACATACATGAGCATGATTATCACTCGAAGCCCCTGCTTTACATTAGGGTTCATTCTTGCTGACGGATTCTGCTGGTTTAGCTAACTATAGAGTGACATGAAGCCACTGTTACAGAGTCCCACACAATGCGTTTCTACCACATTCAACATAGCCTGTGTTCTACCCACTCGTCCCTCCTGCTATGGCTTCTATCTAGATTGTGCCCCTCACCCTCACCTCATGTGCACATAGGAGGGGCTGTCGGAAGGTAATTGGATAATTCGGCTTTATTGTCGATTGGGTATTAGCAGGTGGGGTGTTGTAAGAGCGGCTTCCCTGGCCTGTAAGGGTTTATCATCTCTTGCTTCTTTCTTCCCATGCTCTACTTCCAACCCACCACGCTATGAACAATTTTCCTCTACCATGTCCCTCTGCCTTGCAGGCAGTCAACTATGACTGAAACATAAACCAAAATAAATCTCTCCTCCAAGATGCAGGTGTAGGGTATTGTGTCTCGGGGAAGAGGAAAGTGACTAACACACTACCCTCCCCTGTGATCGCTGACCTTTTTATTGTTTCTCTAGTTTTGTCTTTTCTGGAACATCATATAATGGGACTCATATAGCCCATAGCCACTTCAGATTGGCTCCTTTCATATAGTAATATACAATTAAGTCTCCTACACATCTTCACGTTGTGACAGCTCATTTATTTTTAGAACTGCATAGTGTTCCATTGTCTGAGTGTACCAGTTTATCCATTTGCTTACAGAAAGACATCTTTGTTGCTTCTAAGGTTTGGCAAATATGAATAATGCTAGTATGAACATCTGTGTGTGGGTTTTAGTGTGGACAGGAATTTTCAGCTCCTTTGGATGAAAGCCAAAAGCCAAGGAGTATGATTGCTTGATCACATAGTAAGAGGCAGTTCAGGTTTGTAAAACCTGCCAAACTGTTTACCAAAGTGGCTGTACCCATTTGCATTGCTACCAGGAATGCAGGAGAGTTTCTGTTCTTCCAGATCCTTGTCAGCATTTGCTGCTGTTGGAGTTCTGGATTTGGACCATTTTAATAGGTGTGTAGTGCCTCCTCTTGTTTTAATTTGCATTTCTCTGGTGACATTTGTTGCAAAGAATCTTTGAATATACTTATCCATGCATCATTTTTGATGGTTAAGGTCTTGGCTACATTCTATTATTGAGTCCCTTTCTTTCTTTCCTCCTTTAAATAGATTATCTTAGATATTTTCACAGAGCACCAGAAAACTAACATCTGTGTATTTGTCACACTTTCTTTCTTTGTCTGTGGATGGACAGTTGAACCGCTTGCACCTTTTGGTTACTATGAAGAATGGTGGTATGAGCAGAGTTGTACAAATATTTCTATGCTTATTTTGAGAAAACGCTCCGGCACGAGTGAGTATAGCTGGAATACGGACGGGAGGATGCAGTGCCCAGAGTTGGGATGACCAGGTGGAGTACTTAAGCCTGAATTCAGATAGTGGTGGTTCTAGGAATGGGCAAATCGGGACAGATTTTAAAAAGAAACTTAGGGCATTCAAAATCTGTCCACATGCAACAATTGGATGAGAAGTGAAGAGAAACGAGAGCCTGCAGGGGTTTTTTTAGACTTAAAGAACGCATGAAGCCATATGATATTGAAGACCAGGTCATCCTAGGAAAACATTGGTGGGAAGAGGCTATCTCTGATGAAACAGAGAGAAGAAAACATTGCAAAGAAACAGGAGGACCCACAAGTAGTTCAAAGACAAGTTGTCGTTTTTTTTGTATTTTTTTAAGGAAGGGTCTACTGGGTGTTCAGGGGCTCACTACTAGATCAGACTCATAGTGATCCTCCTCTTTACAGCTTCCCAAGAGCTGGGATTACAGGTGCGTGCCACCACGCCCAGACTCAATTGCTGTCTCAGCACACCCTGGGGGCGGGATCAGCACTGCAGGCCCAGGAATCGAACCTCTTGATTCTGCTGAGCTATTTGGCCAGCCCTTGACAAGATGTAATTTATATGCAGGATAAAATTTAACTATGGGAACTAAAAGGGTAACTTTGACAACACTGTGCATGTGTGTGTACATGATCTTTGCCACTGGAGTTCCTGCCACACCAATTACAGTTTCCACAAACACCTTGCAACGAGCACTCAATACATCAAAATCTTCGTTATTCTCAGATTTGCTGTTGAATGTGTTAATAATCAAAGTTCAGTTGTTCATGAAAGCACGTTTAAGGAAAATTGTCAGCTGGGCATGGTCATGTGTGCCTATAATCACATCACTTTGGGATACTGAGGCAAGAGAACTCTAGAGTATGAAGCCAGCCTGGGCTACATAGTGACATCAAAGCCAGGCCGAACTACATAGGGAGACTCCCTCGATGAAGCCCATGATTCCCACAAAGACCTGGATGGCCTGGATCCACCTGCTGCTTGCCCATTGTGTACAAGTAGCAGCCAAGGCCAGAGCCCCCTGCATCTCCTGGAAGCTACGGGCTACGGGCAAGGAATTGTAGCAGGGCTCAGACAGCCCACAGTGCTTGTGGCCAGGAAGCGCTGGTCAGGAACAAGACAAGGCTCTGGCGATGGTACTAGCACTTGTCTGTAATCCTAGCACTCTCATGCATGTGTACTTTCATAGGCACAAAAATTCTACATGTATATGGATCATAGCGTGGCTTTCCAATACCTGTATGTACTATGTAATGAGCAGATCAGGGTAACTGACATATCCACAAACAGGCATTCAATATATTTTTGTGTTTGGAACAGTCCAAATCCTATGTATTTTGAAATATGGTGTCAACCATAGCGATCATACTATGTTCTAGAATGTTCCAAGGTGCATCTCTAATCCAAGCACACCCCTGTACTTAGGAAGCATCCTTTCTCTATCTCACCCTTCTCCACCCCCTTGCTAGGCTCAGGGAATTATCGTTCTTTCTATACTTCACTGAGATAAACTTTAGCTTCCACCTGTAAGTGAGAATGTGTACTATGGCATGTTTTTATTTTTTTATTTCAGTTAAGATTATTTCCTAGAGTTCCATCAGTGTTGCACATAAGCTGTTTCTGTATCTTGCCTGCAATAAACATGCAAATGCAGGTGTCTTTTCAACATATTAATTTTATTTTCCTTAATACGGACCCAGTAGTGAGATTAAAGAATCATGTCATTGTTCTATTTCTAGTTTGCATATTCTGCATCCTGGTAGTACTAATGTGACTGCCCACCAGTTGGGCGTGAGAGTTGCCCTTTCTCTTCATCTTTCCCAACTCTTGTACATTTTTATCTTTTAAAAAAATCATTATTTATTTATTTATTTATTCTGTAGAGGGTCTGGTTACATAGCTCAGACTGGTAGTAATCCTCTTGTCTAAGTCTCTCCAACACTAGGGTTATGGGTATGGCTGGTTTTGGTGGCTTGCACCATGTGACCTGGGTTCTGGGGCCCACATGATATGTGGTACCAGTGACCAAACCCTGGGCTTTACGCTTGCCAGGCAGGCACTTAGACCTTAGAGCTATCTCCCTGGGCTGATATTTGCCTTTTTAATAATAGCCATTCAGGGCCAGCCGAATAGCGCAGTGGATTAAAGTGCCTGTCAGGAGGTGCAGGCTGGGGTTCGATCCCCGGCCCTGCCATGCCGGCCCTGCCCCAGAGGCGAGCTGAGAAGGCGAATGAGAGAGCACATGGTGGCGCGCACCTGTAATCCCAGCACTTGGGAGGCTATAAACAGGTGGATCACTACGAGTCCAATCTAGTAGTGAGACCCTGGACTTCCCGTAGGCCCTTCCCCAATGAAAATGAAAAAAAAAAAAAAATATATATATATATATATATATATATATATAATAGCCATTCATTCTAACAGATATGAGGTGGATTTTTATTCTGGTTTGATTTTCATTTCCCTAATGTCAGTGATGTTGAGCAGTTCTCTCTATACTCTTGGCCCTTTATATAAACTTGTTTGAGAAATGTCAATTCAGGTCATTCATCCATTTTTAAGTAGATTATTTGCTTCAGTTTTTGTTTGTTTGTTTCTTTTTTTAGCTCCTTGTATTTTTTTTTTTCCAGAACCGGGGATTGAACTCAGGCCCTTGCACCTGCCAGGCAAGCACTTATTCTACTGAGTCATCTCCCCAGCCCCTTCCTTGTATATTTTTAATACTAATGAATGAGTTGTAAATTTTTTTACATTTAAATTGTTTCTTTGGGGGCCTGCCCCTTAGCTCAGTTCTTTAAGTGCCTGCTTCAACAAAGCAATCAGGATCAGGTTGCCGTGGTTCTATCCCCAGAACTCAAGCCAGCCAAACCTGCCCTGAAGGCATTCTGAGCCAGCCAAAAATAAATAAATAAATAAATTGTCTCTTCACTCTGTTAATTATTTTTTCTTTGCCTTACAGAACCTTTTTAGTTTGATGTAATCCCTTTTGTCAACTTTTTTTTTTTACTGCCTGTGCTTTTGGGTCATATCTAAAAAAATATCTGCCAAACCAGTTCCCCTAGATGCATATTTTTTTGAGGTCGAGTCTCACTATGTAGTTCACCCTGGCTTTGAACTTGTTCATGTAGCCCATCTGGTCTTCAACTCGTTCACTGGGATCCTCCTGCCTCAGCAAAACCATAGGGGTGGGACCTCCTAAGTGCTGGGATTACACCCATGTGCCACCACACCTGACCCCAACATTTTCTATTACAGTTTCAAATCATGTGTCTTACATTTAAGTCTTTGATTCACTTTCAGCTCATTTTCACATATAGTAAGTTCCTGAGGTTCAGGTTTCTTCTTCTACACGTGAGTAGCCACTTCACCCAGTACTATTTATTTATTTTTATCTTTTTTTTTTTTATGGAACCGGGGATTGAACTCAGGTTCTTCAGTCCCATTTATTAAAGAGACTTCTCAGCTTAAAAATTCTCTTATAGATCATGTGTGTGGTATCTAAAAATTATCATCAAAGGCAAGGTTATGTATATTTTATGTTATTTCTAGGAGTGTCATAGTTTCTTTAAATGTGTACATTTAAGTCTATGATTCATTTTAAGTTGACATTTTTGTAAAGGCAGTGAGATCTGTGTTGAGAGTTATGGATTGTGTGTGTGTTAATCAGTTATGCTTGCATTACTGTAACAATATGAATAAGATAACCCACGTAGAAGAGGAAAGGTCCATTTTGTCTTAGAGTTTAGAGGTTTCTGCCCATGATAGAATGGCTTGATCACTTTGGGCTGTGGTGAGGGACTGTCATAGCAGGAGCACAAGGTCAAAGAAGCTGCTTACTTCACGATGGCCAGCAAAGGAAAGAAAATAAAAGGAGTGTTCAGGGCTCCTGTATCATTCTCAAGGGCACAACCACATATGACAAGAAAATGTCCAACGTGATCCCACCCTAAAGGTCCTACCACATGTAGAGGCGAGCGCTGAGCATTCAACACACAGGCCTTTGAAGCACAGGGAATGAAATGCAACATTCCAGCCTTGATCTTCAAAGGCTGATATCTATCTCATCACAGAAAATGCACTGAGCCTATCTGGAAACATCCTTAAAATCTTAACTATTCCAAGATTGCTCAGAAGACTGAATTCAAAGTGTCCTCAGAAAGTCAAACTGAACTGTCAGCCCCAGTCAAAAAAATATCAGGAGGCCCCAGGGAGCTGGTTAGAGGCTGGGGAGACGACTCAGTAAAGTAAAAGCTTCCCTGGCAAGCACAAGGGCCTGTGTTCAATCCCTGGTTCCGCAAAAAAGAAAAGAAAAGAAAAAGAAAAAAAATGAGGGCCAGAGAGATAGCTCAGTAGAATAAGCGCTTGCCTGGCAAGTGCAAGGGCCTGAGTTCAATCCCCAGTTCTGCAAAATAATAATGATAATAATAATAAGTTAATTTTACAAAATCAGTGGGCTGGGGAGATAGCTCAGTAGAATAAGCACTTGCCTAGCAAGTGCAGGGTCCTGAGTTCAATCCCCAGTACTGCAAAAAAAAAAAAAAAAATCAGTAAGAAAGTTGCATCCAGTATACAATGGAAAACACTCCCATTCTGAAAGGAAAGACTAATGAAGAATTATTGGCCAAAACAAAGATTAAACTCCAGTAGAACAAACATTAAATCTGTTAATTCCATGTCTGGTGTCTGAGATGCAAGTGTATGTTACCAAGCACTTGGGGAGTCCCACCCCTATGGTTTTGAGAGATGCGCCCACAAGGACTGTCTATCGGGCTGGCTCTACAAACTGCTATGCTTCCACACTCACTGTCCTTAGAAATCCTAGGGGAAGCTGCATGGCCCCGTAACTCACGTATTCTGAGTGCCTGAAACCTGCAGCATGGGAGGCAACACCAAGAGCTACTGCTGGCCTCAGCTGTGGGTAGACCTGGTTTAATCACAGCTGCAGCAGTTTCATCATCTGTGTGACTTGACGACCAAACACAGGAAAGCAAATCCCAGGGGAAGGATTCTGGGGGCAGCCTTGGGTGGGCAAATCCCCCCTGGGGGCGTGTTTTTCTCAAATGGAAGTGTTTGACATGAGATTACACTTTTACAGGGCCAGGGAGATGGCTCAGTGGAATAAGTGCTTCCCTGGCAAGTGCAAGGGCCTGAGTAAAACAACATCAATAACAAAAAAAAAAAAAAAAACAGCTTTAATCTTGAAACAAGTGGAATCTCTTGTGTAATTACATTCTCCAAATGTTCCAAAGGAAAGGTTAGACCAGATGTCTTTACCCCTGATCTTAGGAGAAAAGTTTCTAGTTTCTCACTGTAATGTATAATGTTAGTTGATTTTGTAGAAATTCTTTATCAAATTGAAGGAGTTCCACTCTATCCATAATTTACCGAGAGCTTTTATCATGAGTGGTTTTGTCACATGCTTTTTCTGCATCTATTGATGTGATATATGATTATGTGCATTTTCTGCTTTAACATGTTAGTATGGTAGATAGTATTGAGCCATTTTTGAATATCAAACCAATCTGATGGTATATACTTCAAATAAGTCCCACTTGGTCATGAAACATAGTTATCTTTCTACACAATTTCATTCAATTAGCTAATATTTTATTGACCATTTTTAATATATGCATGAGAGTTATTACCTTGTAGTTTTCTTCTTTTGGTAATGTCTTAGTCTTATTTTGGTGTGAAGGTGGTTTTAGTCTTATGGAATGAATCAGAAAGTATTTTCTCTGCTTCTTTTGTTTTTGTTTTTGTATTTTAGGGAAGGGTCCACAGGGTGTTTAGGGTCTCACTACTAGGTCAGACTCATAGCGATTCACCTGTTATACAGCCTCCCAAGAGCTGGGATTACAGGCACGCACCACCACGCCCGGTCTCAATTGCTGTTGCAGCGCCCCCAGGGCTGGGGTCAGCATGGCAGGCCCCGAGAATGAATCCCTGGCCCTTGTGCCTGCTTGCGGGTGCATTAATCTGCTGAGCTATTTGGCCAGCCCTTCTCTGCTTCCATATTCTGAAAGAACTTGTGGATAATTAGCGTAATTCTTTTTGTAAATGACTGGTAAAATTTACCAGTCATCCAATCTGAGCCACACATTTTTCTTTTTGGAAGGCTATTAATTATCAATTTATAAATGTATGTAGTCTATTAATATAGACCATTTCCTCTTGTATGAGTTTTGACAAATTGTGTCTTTTAGGGAATCGATGCATTTCATCCAGGATATGAAATTTATGAGCTAGAGTTATTATATTCCTTTTTTCTTGTTTTTTTCTGAGTCAGGGTCTAGCTTCTGGTTTCACTGATACTCTCTAGCGATTTTGCAATTTCACTGATTCATTGTCGAATTTTATTGTTTCTTCCACTTAAGTTCAATTTAATTTGCTCTTCTTAACATATGAGACTGAAGTGGAAGTTAAATTCTTTTTTTGTTTTTTCAGAACTGGGGATTGAACTCAGGCCCTTGCACCTGCCAGGGAAGCACTTATTCCACTGAGCCAGCCATCCCCCGGAAGTTAAATTCTTGATTTCATTTTTTTAAATTATTGGTGTTATATCTTCCCTCTTTTCAAATATACACACTCCACTCTAGATATCTCCCTTTATGCACTGCCTTCACTGCATCCATAGCATTTAGACGAGTTGTGTTTTCATCTTTTAGTTCAAAAGCATATTTTGAGATTTCTTCCTTAACAATTATTTTTATTTTTTGGTGATTTGTGGGGTTTTTCTTGTACTAGGAATCAAACTTAGGACTGTGTGCTTGCCAGGCAGGAGCTTATGCTTCTAAGCTATATCCCTGGCTTTGTTTTCTTTTACACAGGGTATCGTTATATAGTTCAGGATGGCCTTGAATTTACTGTGTAACTCAGGCTGTCCTGGAACTCTCAGTGATCCCCCTGCCTCAGCTTCCCATGTGTCAGGATTCTAGGTGTGGGCCACAATGCCTAGCTCCATATTTTATTTTAAAATTTGTGATTCAATCTCCATATACTTGAGGATTTTCTAGGAATCAACTACAAAGTTCAACCTTACCATGGTATGAAAGTACTATGTATTTTTTTGTTTTGTTTTGTTTTGTTTTTGGCAGAACCGGGATTGAACTCAGGCCCTTGCACTTGCCAGGGAAGCGCTTATTCCCCTGAGCCTTCTACCCAGCCCCTACTGTGTGTTAAATGTTCACAATATTTCAAGTTTGAAATTCTCAGGATAACAATATGCAGCACCACACTCTCCTGATGCTGTTCACAGCAATGAGCTACAGCTCCCAATCAGTCACACACTCTCAAAGATAAGCAAATGTTCATCTATATGATGGCATACTATGTTGTTAATCTATGATGTTGGATATGTTAAATGCATTGAATGCATTCTCAACTTTCTCAAGGTGTGTCCTCCTCCCCTTACTTGGAGACAATCTATCAGTTACAGTGAATCCTTGGTGCCCACATTTAATCTGCATTCATTGCCCAGGTTAACTGGGAATAGATTTTCCAAATTTCTATTTGCTAAAGAAAGTCTTTGTTTCTCCTTCACATTTTTAATTTTGTGTGTGTGTGTGTGTGTGTGTGTGTGTGTGTGTGTGTGTGCAAAGTTTCACTACACAACCCAGACTCGTAGTGATCCTCCTGAGTCCTGCCTCCCTAGTGCTGGGATTACAAGCACTTGCCACTGTGCCAGGACTCCATAGCCAGCTCAGCATGCCTGGGGGTGGGGCTGGTGCAGCATACGGAGCCAGGGATTGAACCCTGGCCCCTGCGCTTAACTAAGCAAGCGCTTAGTCCGCTGAGCTATACCACTGGTCCTTCTCCATTTATGAAGGATGATTTGACAGAGTATTGAATTCTAGGTTAGTAATTCTTTTTCTCTCTCAACACTTCAAATGTTTTGCTTCACTCCCTTTCTTGATAGTGTGTTATGATGTACAGGATAGAAGGAACTGCCACAAATAGGTTTTTAGTAACTAGTCTACAATCCCCTGATAATGTCTCTGTGCTTTTAGCAGGCCTGTGCTCCTGGACTACAAATTTAAGTTATTTTCTTCTCTATATGTTTTTCTCTCTTTCCATTGGGACCCATAGTTACAAAATATGCTGGAGTTATTGTCCATCGCCCATGTGGAATTCTACAGTTGGACAGATTTGAGGGAATTTCTTTTCTCCCAGGTCAGTTAAGCTTTGTTGAAGTAGTTTTTCCTCAGAAATGACTTTGTAAGAAGAAAGGTCAGTGTCCTATTTCAAACTGGTTCCTTTTAGTCTTTCCCTGCTGGAGAAGTAAGGGGTTTTGTCTGTGATCTTTGGTGTTGCAACATGCTTGAGCTCCCAGAGGCAAAACTCACAAAAATGCACCCCTTCCCCCATAGCTGGCCGTTCTGGAATTTTGTAACTTTGAGACCCGCGTACACCTGGCCTGCAAAAATGTCTTCATTAAAGTCCAGAACTTTCTACTCCATTACTGAGTCCCATGGAGACTTCTGGTCTGGCATGTCTCTGATCTGCCTGTATCTTCAGTTTTCAGAGCAGTGGTTTGCTCTGGCTCTTCTAAATCTAGAAATCATGCGTTGATTTTTCACTGAGTTCAACTTTTTCTCTTGTTAAGATGGAATGGCAACTTTTAAGCGGCTTTCATACAGAACTTGAAGGGGAATGTCTCCTATGACAAATTTAACTTTAGTTTTATTGCACTCATACGGACTGATACCTAACATTTGCAGTTAGTTTGTATTTATTTTCTCTGTTACTCTTTTTAATATTCACAACACTTGTATATATTATGCAATTCAAGATCAAAGAGATATGGCAATGAAAAGGCACACAGAAAGAAAGCGACATGGAGAGGGCCACCAACTCAGCCTGTTGTCCACTAAGTTCAGTGGACTTTTGCCCATTCCAGGTGGTATGAAAACTCTTAGGTGGCCGAGCTGCTATAATATGTCCTGTACTTGATAAAGAACTGATCATTACTCAATTTTCTATAAAACTATATCAGGGATGGGACCAAGGAGATGGCTCAGTAAAATAAGCATTTGCTTGGCAAGTGCAAGGGCCTGAGTTCAATCCCTGGTTCCGAAAAAAGAAAAAAAAAAAAAAAACACCACTATATCAGGAGATGGTGAAAATTCTGCTCTTCCTACCTAAACCTCACAGCCCAAGGGACAAGTGTGCCGCCTAAAATAAAATCAAACGGGGTCTATAATTATAAGATAGATAGTTACAGAAAGCTCAGGGTCCTACGGGTCTGCATATGAGGGGGTCTAAGAATTGTTAGATGTTTCCAAAGTCCTTTCTCCCTGGTAGACATATGCTCTGCCCTTGGGTGCACTAATCAGTTGACTTTAAGTTCATCAAAAAGCACAAACTTCTGGGTGGACCTCAGCTACTCAGGTGAGCCCTTTAAAAGATGACCCAGGCCTTCCCTAAAGCGAAAGTGTCAAATCAGTTGTGATGCTCCCCCACTGTTCTTGAAAAATTCAACTGTATTGTGAAGCATGTGCAGACAGGGGCATCTTCTAGGAAGTGAGGTCAACAGTCTTACAGTACCAAGAAGGGAAATCTGCTAAAATCCTAAATGAGCATAGAGGAGCACCTCAGGCTCCAAATGTGCAGAGGTGACACACATGGTTGAAACTTTATGTAATCTGAATCAATTTTACCTGAGCAATGGTGCTTGTAATCTCATTGGTTGACCATAGTTTTGTCCCACCTCGTGCCCACTTAAGCGAGTTCCCATACCTTTTCAACCACCTTAGACCCGCCTCACCACATGGTTTTCCTCTATAAATGTCCCTGGAAGAGACAGCTTCCCAGGGACAACCTGTTCGGGGCCCCCCTCCTGTCCCTCTCTCAGACAGGAGCTTTCTTTCCCCCAGTAAATCTGTTCTGCTCATAAAAAAATCTTGAGCAGAAAGGATCCAGCTTAGCTACAGCAGGACTTCTGAGCCATGAAAACTACAAAGTAATAAAAGTGTGTTGTTTGAAAATGCTAAGTGCAAAGTCACTTATTATGCAAACATATAAACCTAACACAGAGTACTCATCTCATGTATGGCTAAAATATCAGATATCTATGTCTTAGTCTGTTTTGTGTTACTATAACAACATACATGAGATTGAATAATTTATAAAGAACAGAAATTTACTTTCTCATTGTTTTTGCAGCTTGAGAATTCAGTATTAAAATGGTGGCATCTGGTGGTATCATTCTTTCGCAGAGGGTCTGTGTCTTAGTACTGTTAGAATGGCAATGAAATTTCAATATGAGTTTTGGGCGAGACAAGCCTTTAAACCATACCAACCCTGTCCATGACCCTCTCCTCTTCTGAGTGTTGTGAATTGTTGCCTAGGTCAGGACAGCAATGCTAAACTGAGACAGGAAGATGTGAAAGTTATCTTAGTACACAACAATTTTCATGTTTCAGGATTAGAGGCTACATATTATGAGCTGAGGGTGAAGAGGGAAAGTGCCTCATGCTAATTTGAGACATCACAAAATGCTTTCAGAACACTTGAGACTTATCATATTTTCAAGAAAGAGAGAAAGGAAAAACCCTTTCTTTGATCATTAATGCTTATTTGGCAGAACATCAGATGAGGGACTCCCAGAACACATATTATCGACCCTAGCAGCTTTTACGGTTTTTTGCAGATGACAGTGAAATAATTTTCAACAGAAGTTTGAAAAGAGTCCATTCAGTAGGGAAAGGAAAATTTCTTTTTCTGTCAACTGACATGGAGATCGAATAACTAAGTGATTGAGTTTTTCCCCTTAGGTTGGGCCCAGCTGACATTCTAATTGGGAGAAGCAGCATTAGCTCCTACCTCTAGAGAAGAGTTATATTTCTACAGTTGATATTTTCCCTCTGAGTGGTGTGGCATGAAAATACTTCATGTTGTGACTTAATTTCGCTTTTCTTAAACTAATTAAATCCTTCCTTCAGCCTCCCCCTAAGGGAATGGTGAGAGAAAACTACTAGATGAGCGTCTAATGCCTAAGTTGAGAGGGTTGGAATCCAGAAGCAGGCTCTAGCTTCTCTCTTTTGCTCTTGCTCCTGTTTTTGCTCTCCCTCTTGAAACTGAGAACGTTATCTTAGCAAAGTTAACTTCCTTTCTTTCCCCCCTTCCCTCCCTCAGTCCCTTTCTTCTTTCCAGACATGATACTGAGGTTTCAACTCAGGGCCTTCATACTGGGTGATATCCTTAGCTATTTTTATTTTTTATTTTGAGTCAGGGTCTCACAGAGTCACCCAAGAGGAGCCAGAAACTGCTATCCTCTTCCCTCAGCTTCACAGAATGCTGAGATTACAGTTATGTACTGCCATACCTGATTTATAGCTTTATTTAATTATAAATAAATAGCTTTATTAATTATGAGATATATTTCATAACATTGAATCGACCATATTGATATGTATAATTCAGTGCTTTTTAAATACCTTCATTATATTCTATAACCATCATTTAATTCTAGAACTCTCTTACTCCCTCTTCCAAGCACACATGTACTAACACTCAGTTCTAGTTCTAATCACCCCTTTTTCTTCATCTGGTGTATTAGCTTGGAGTTACTGCAATGAATTATGTGAGGCAATTAACTTGCGGAGAGAACTTGTTGAGCATACAGTTTTGGAGGTTCAAAGTCATGGTGCCTGCACAGGCTTAGCTAGTGAGGGAAGAGTCTAGATGGTGTCGAATCATGGTAGGAACTCATGGAGGAGCAATATACTTACACTTTGAACCAGAGCAGAGAGAAAGCAGATTATTCTGTGGTAAGATGGGGATTGAGGAAGCATCTTCTCATAACAGAAGACAAGATTGCAAGACAACAAGTGTGACAGTTAAACTAGGTGGTCAACTTGATTGGCTTGTGAGCCACCGAGAAGATTAGTAAAGCACACTTTTGAGCATTTCTGGGTGGATCACAGAGGAGTGACCCTGGGGAGTTGATCTGGTCCTCGGCCACTTTCTCTCTGGCACTGATCCCCTTCTCTGCTTCCAGACCAACACAGTGAGCAGCTTTGCTCTACCCCACCCTGTCATCATGATGCTCCTGCCTTCAACTGAGCTGAGTATGAGTCCCAACAAGCCACTGCTCCTTTAAGTTGTAGTTGTTTAATATTGTGTCCCAGAAGTAGGAACTGCCAACTAATAGCCCAAGCAAAGCAAAAGTGCACATTGCGGGGCTGCACATCTTTCATGTACTCACATTCATCCCATAGGCTAAAGGAAACCTTGCAGCAGGCCCAACATTAGTGTGGTGGGGACATACCCTCCCATTGGAATGGACCTGTGCTGAATGACACACAGAGCACCCAACTCACACCCTTGCTGGCCACTCATCTTTCTCTTACACCAGACCTGTGGGCACACTTGGTTGTCAGAAATGTAATACAAATGTAACTTCCTCTCAGAAATGTAATCTATCTCCAGAACACAGGTTTAGGTCCCTGGCCAGGGTTGCCCTTGGACTCTAGGCTCCCCTTGCTTCACCTCCATCAGAATACAAACAGTTCTCTGGAATTTGCCTCAAAATCAGTATATCCCAAGCCAGCCCTTTTCTCAGGCAGCTCTTCAGTCAAGTATACTTTTATTTCCAGATTTTTATTTTAAAGCCTCCATCCTTTCCCTCATGAATCTTAGGTATTTCCTCATCGCTGAGACAATATGTGACACTTGCAACATAGAGTAGGAAAGGTTTATTCTGACTTACAGTTTGTAGGGGTTTCAGTCCTTAGTAGACTGGCTCCTAGGCAGGGGGGAGAGAGAGAGAGAGAGAGAGAGAGAGAGAGAGAGAGAGAGAGTTCCAGGCCATGCCCTCAATAATTCACCTCTTCCAACCACCTCTGAAATCACACTTAACTATAGACTTTTCAGTGGGCTAATACATGGATAAGTATCATGCCTCCCATGGCCCAGTTCCCACCCCCAAGCCCCAATATGAGTGCCTGAGGGGTTTAGGAAATTATCTAGATATAATCCATAACACGAATTTTTTTTTCACTTTTGAGGCCTTTGAATTGCATGTTCTTAAATTTTTTCTTTCTCATTTTTTCTCTTCTTTCTCTCTTCCTCTCTCTTTCACTATCTGTTTAATTGATAACTAGTCTCTCTACGATCCTACTTGTGCTCTTCTAGTATCACAACCCCCAATGATCTACAAAGATCTAAGGAAATCCCATAATGCCCCACCTCCTAACTGCCCACCTGGCAGTCATTAATCAGCTTTCTGTCATAATAAAATGTGTGTTTCTGCATGTTTCTGAAAAATTGTATCAGATAATATGTGACCTATGTCGGGATAATTTCACTTGTGTTTTCAAGGTTTATCCATGTCACAACATATCACTAGATTATTCTCCTTTGTAGCTAAATAATATACCAATATGAATATACTGCTATTCTTTCATCCATTCATACATTGATAGACATTTATGGTGCTTCCACGTCTTACTACCATAAATAGTACTTCCATGAACATTTGTAGAAAAATAAGCTATCAATTATTTGGGCTATGTACCTAGCAGTTCAGTTACTAGGTCATATGGGAAATCTTATATTTAACATTTTGAATAACTGTCAAACTGTTTTCCTCAGGGGCTGTAGCATTTTGCAAACTGCCAACAATGCAACAGTGTTCCAATTTTTCCATATCAGGCAAATGCTTTTGATTTTTCATTTTCTGCATTTTATTATTCTGTTTTAGAGAGTATTATGTGATATCTCATTGTGGATTTTATTTGTGTTTATTTAATAACTAATAATACTGAGTGCATTTTCACTGGATTTTTGTCTATTTCTATGTTTTCCATGGAGCAACGTCTACTTTGGGCTTTTGCTCATATATTAATGTTTTTTATAAGGGTTTCTTCTATATTCTGTATAGTAAATTATCAGATGCATCATTTGTAATTATTCCTCTCATTTTGTGGAATATCATTACCCTTCTTTTTAAAAAAAATTTTATTCATTTTAATGAGACAAAATAGCAATGAAACAGTTCCAAAACAGGTTAGTAGGAGCATTACAATGATTAATGCATTGCACAAAGTTGTCTTCGTTATTCAGAGGCTAAGCTGCAGACATGATATTTATGTGCCTTTAATGACCAATTGTTTAAATGTTTATCAAACCTGAAGAATTTATTATGTTGTTGCTCGTAGTTTTGATGTATATTCATGAAAGCACTGTCAAATCAAAGGTCTTGGATTTGTTTTTATGCTTATGTCTGAGAAATTTTATAGTTTTACTTCTTCTTAGACCTTTGTTTCACATTAATTTTTTATTATAGTGTGTGGTAGTTGTATAAACTCATTTTCTTGTACCTGGATATGTAGTTGTTTCAGTATTAGGTCTTAAAAAGTCAATTTCTTCCTTCATTGGATTATTTTTGGTATCTGTGGCAAAAAATTAATGACATATAGATATATTGATTTATTTCTATACTTTCAATTGTATTTATTTGTATTTATGTGTATACTTTTATGCTTGTTTGTCTGTGTTTGATATTTTGAGAAAAAAGTTTCACTTTGTAGTTCAGGCTGGTCTTGAACACACTATTTATCCCAGTCGGGTCTCCAGCTCACAGCAGTCCTCCTGCCTCAGGCTCTTGATTGTTGGGATTACAGGCTTGGACCACCACACCCGCATATTTATCTATCTTTATGCTGGTACTGAAGTATCTTGATCACTGTAGCTTTGTACTTGGCTCTAAACTTACATGTTGAAAAGTCCTCCAGCTTTCACTTTGAGAAGCATAGGTCCTCCCACTTTGTTCTTCTATTCTGAGTATTCTGAATGTCTTATATTTCCATATGAATTTTAGAAACAGCTTGATTATAGCTTCTTAAAATGAGTTGAACTTAGAGCCTTAACCTCAACCCATTGTCAGTTAAAAGTTATTTTCATGCTTGAAGAGGTGGGGGTGAGGGATGATAGGACAGACTGTAGGGAAACAGTCCCAGGCCCTTAGGACCGTAGCAGATCTTCACAGCAGAGTTCTCTAAGAGAGCAGTGCTTCAAAGCTTTAATGTATATGGAATTCAGGCAGCAATTGGGTTGAAAGCAGGTTTTCATTTACTAGTCCAAGGGTAGCAGCTGAAACTTTACACTTTTATTTATTTGCTTTATTTATTTATTAAGACAGGTCTTGCTATGTAGGTCAGGCTGTCCTTGAACTCACTGTGTAGTCCAAGCTGGCCTTGAATTTATGGCAATCCTCCTGCCTCTACCTCCCATCTGCTGCGGCTACAGGTGTGGGCTCCCACCACCAGCTTTATACTCTAATTTTTTTAATGTATTACTTTTTACAGTGCTGGCACTGAAAACCAAAGCCTTGCACATATTAGGAGATCCCTGCACCACTTGGTTACATTTCTAACAGCTGCCTAGGTGATACCAGTGCTGTCATTCCCTGAATCACACTTTTGAAACCAAAGGACAACTAACATCAGTATCATTTCAGCAGTGAGAGAAGAGAGGCTGAGATACTGAGATAGCACTTGGAACCATCAGAGTATCTTTACAGTGGAAGGAGGGATAGAAGAAAGGAAGGAAAAAGGAAGCAGAAAAGTAAGTGTGCTAGTTATTTTTTTCTCGTTGCTGGAACAAAATATCCAACATCCCAAATTAAGGAAGGAAAGGTTTAGTTAGCGCACAGTTGCTGGAGGTTTTAGTCTATACTCATCTGGCTCCAACCCAGAGTTGGTGTTGGAAGACAGCAAAGAACAAAGGGAGGGGCAGCAGCAGCAGCAGCAGCAGCTAGCTAGCCTCTGCTCATATTGTTATATAAATTACTCACCCCAGGGCAGGGTAGCTCACACTCATAATTCCAGCATTAAATCATGATTTAATTAAAAAGTGATTTAATTACAAACTCTAGAAGTCACCCAATGGCTGCATGAGACTTTGGCAACACAACTAGACACAATCCATAACATCAAGAGAAGAAAGGGAAGGTAAGAGAAGGGGAGAGGAGGGAAGGGAAGGGAACAGAAGGGAAGGGGAGGGGATCGGAGGGAAGGGAAAGGAAGAGAAAGGAAGGGGAGGGAAGGGAAGCCAGGGCAATAAGGGCATAAGAAAATGTGCAAGTCCATGGGACTACTTAGATATACAGCTGTGTCAAAAATTCTGGTCTCAGACTCTGAGAAGTATTCACCCCACAACTGGTAGCTGCCTCCTAAATTAATCACTTTCTATTCAGCCCAGAGTACCTCTCTTTTCAACCATTTCCAGACAATTAGTATACTCTCTGCTTTGCAGCCTGTTTGTGGCAGATTTCTTTAAATGACAAACATTAGAATTGAAAGGAGCATTGAGTTATGATGAGTATTCACATAGGCAATTATTTGTAGTCCCTCACAGCTATCAATGGACACAAAACTGGGAGATACACTACATATAAATGCAGGCAAAGTGTCTAGATTCCATTGTTTCCAAATATGAAGAATTGCACACTCTAGTTATGGTAGGCACTATTCTAAGATAGTTCCCAAGATTTATATCCTGGTGTATCCATTCTATATAACACTATGAACTATGAATATGAGAGATTTTATTCTGTTAATTCATCATCATAATATGACACAGCTGATTTTAAGAGAGGGAGATTAACTTGGTCATCCTGATATAATCACATGAGCCCTCTAAATGAGAGGTCACAGATGTGGAAGTCAGATTTGAAGGACAAGGCGGACTTGACATATCATGGCTTGCCAGACGATTAAAGGCCTCACATATGGGGAGTTAGGACTTCCATCCAACAACTGTAATGAACTAAATTTTACCAACAAGGAAAATAAAAGAGAGAGCATAGTTTTTGCTAGAGACTCCAGATGAAAGCAGTTGTGGGTGCTGGACTCCTGACCTTTAGAACTGAAAGGACTTTTTAGCCACTAAGTTCGTGGCAATTTGTCATGTGGTGATAGAACTAGTAGGCCCCCTTGATCCCGGACTGTTCTCTTCATTTATCTATTTCGCCTACATTATTAGGGAATTCAGAGTCAAATTTATGGCAAAATATTTACAGTTGTAGAGGTTTTTACAATCTGTATGCAGATTTTCAATGTTTTTCTCTTAGTCATGGATTTCTGCACTTGGGGCTATTTTGCCTGATTTTTCCATTGTTAATTATGCTTTACCATTCAATTTTATGTAATCTTTTTTTAGTCACATTATAAAAGCAATATGTGCTCATTATAGAAAATGTGGAAAATACAGTGAGGCACAAGAAATAAAGGAAGCATTAGAATTTCATCTCTTCATCTGGAGTAAACAACTGTTAATGTTTTCTTGCATTCTTTCCAGTCTTTTTCATAATGTCCATATGCATATTTTTATATAATGAAATCATACATGTTATTATGAATATTGTTTTTGTAAACTATCTCAAAGTCTTGGAGGAAAAGGTGGTATAGAAGTTAACATATAGTCAGCGATTAGGAGTTATTTTTCTTTGAGCAGCTGGCTATTTAGATCACCAGATATCATCATTTTTGTTTGCTTCCTGTTGCTCACATGACACTGTGTGAAAGGTTTTTACTGTGTTAAAGGTCTCCAAGCCCACCACAGGTTCATTGGTTTCCTAGGAGGACATACAAGGCTCAGCATAGAGTCTTATTCATATCATAATTTATTGCAGGGAAAAGATAGAAAAGGAAAGGCAACAAAGGGAAAAGTCACATGGGGGAAACTCAACATAAGATTGCTCTTCCAGTGGAGCCATGAGGGAAATATTTCATTCCTGCAGCATGGACTTGTGACAGCACACTAAAAACTATTTTCTACCAAAGTGGCTTTTAAGTGACTCAGTGTTCAAGATTTCTACTGGGAATGGTCATGCAGGCACCCTTTGCCTAACTTGGATGACAATTCCAAACTTGCATACGAAAAGCCAGTGTTCAGCATAGCTCATATTGTTTTTACAAATAGTTCAGGCATAATGAGCCCCTCTTTGCAAGGCCCATAGCCAACTCTCAAGTTGGCCTTTTGAAACGCAGTAGGCCTGAAACTGCTCTGTTAAATCTTTCTGCACATCACCTAAGGACTCTGTCCCTTGGCTCTCCTACAGTTATGTACAATACCTTGTACCCTAGCTATATCCTGTCTCTCATACAAAGTATAGAACACCATATGTAAGAATCACCTCTATTTATTCTATTTAAATGAATCATTAACATGTATTAATTGAAAGTCTCATTGAGTCAGACAAGTACTGGCCATGAAAGAGCAAGCCCAAGCTAAGAACTGATGCTCTTGGTGTTCCTTTGTAAGAATCTGGATGTAGAGTGTCACCTCTGCTTCTCCAAGATTTCCTTCTGCCATTTCCCACTGGAACCAAAACTGCTAATGGAAGTCCAGGCCCAGAGTTTCATGTTGTGCTGTATGTTTTAGGCAGAGATTTGTCCCACAGAGCCTTGCATGAAGCAGGACAAGGTATTTCCCATAGCACCTGTCCCCTCTGGTCCATGTGCCTGTTGATTAGTTCTTTACAGGAGCCCAGAAAGAAAGGACTACCTTTGTCTTCACTGTTAGATTTCCTGGAGGCAAATATAAACCCCTTGTAACACAAATTTGCCAAATATGTGCCCCTAAGGCCAGTATTTTGATTTGGGGACACTGAAAAGGTATGGAATTCAAGCAAATATTTTCTCACTACTCAAGATCTGCCTTTTCACCAGCATTGTCATGTGCCTTTTTAAGGAAAGCAGAGCCACTGATTGATATAGCACATTTTGCCTTTTGTGAGTCAGTAAAAACCACTCTTCCTGGGCCTATGCAGCCCCAGAGGTGCAGGTCTTGGTGAGAGCCCTTGGATAAATAGACAAAGAAATACTCCCTCAGAAAAGAAGCAACTCCATGCCCTTGCGCCCAGCTAAGAGGATAGTTAGGTGGCTGGATTGCAGTCCCCACTGACAACTTTGATGGGCACTTTTCATGCTTATATAGTTTGGCTAACACAAGTAGCCGGGATGGTAAGGTGGATGACTATGGTGCTATCTATAGGTGGAGGTACTAGCAAGCGATATTCTCTTCTTCTGTCTTCTTCTTTAAAAACCAAATGCCCTGTCCCAGTACTTGCCCTCCCATGGATGTATAAAAGTCCATTTGGAGTTAGGCTCACAACTGGAATACAGTAACAGGAAAGGGTTGCTGGATGCAGTGAAGTAGCATGGGTCCTTAGTAGCTAGTTTCACCGTGAAGAATACATGCAACTCATTAAATCAAACATACAAGTATTCTTGTATCTACTTTATCTACTTTCGAAATATGATAAACTAATTTGAATACTGAGTCTTAGAAAATAAAGTTTCAGTAGAGAAACCTGCTTCTCTATTATAATGTAAAAATTTCAATGAACCTCCATCCTCATTTGTGAAATGAAGGGTGAAAAACTACCTAACTATGGAGTTGTCCTGCAGGGTAAATGACACAACATATAAATTAACAATATCAGTTCTCTCTTTTTTTCCTAATTTTTCACATTTACATGGTGTTGAGACTACAAAACACTCTTTTCCAAGCTCATCTGATCCTCAAAATTGTCCTACAAAGTAAGCAAAATAAAGACGAATACAAGACCACCGCTTTCAGAAGGCCTGGATAGACTTTCACTTGCCTTGCTATGCATTTAAAACCCAGCCTGAAAACTTTTCTGTCTCCACTGTCCATTTTATAAACATGACAATGAAGGGCTAGTGGAGAAACTGACCACGTATGAAAACCCTACTAGTATCTGGGGAAGCTTTCATCGAGTAGCAACTAAGCTTTTTTTTCCCCCTGCCTTGTGAGCCACCAAGATGGCAACAGAATTCCTTTGCTTGGTTGAATTTCTCCTGTTCAGTGGAGTTTTACATGCAAAGGAGTATTTAATACATGATTGCATCTCACCTCAATCTCTCTTAATCATTAAAATTCTAAGCACTAAATTTGGCAGAACTATAATAGAGGATTTAAGAATAGGGAACATAGTACAGGGAGAGAAATGTTAAATTATATTATCTAAAGCACTTATGTTCTTATTCTGTAATATTTTAATATTATGAGAAATGATTTTATTGTCTGCTCATTTTTGCAAAGTCACTTTTGGTCATGCTGCTACACTGAAAAGTCACCTCCTGATAAATCACAGCCCAGATTCTTCTTTGGGATTCAAGGAAGATTTGGGGGGAAGGTTGGACTTAGTTGTAACTTGCACTTTATACAACACATGGAAAAAAAACATGAATTGTTTTAGGGTCTTTTAATCAGAGCATGCTTGTGATACATAATAACAACATCTGTCTTGGGAAATTGGTAATATACATACTCCATTTTGGCCGTTTTTACTCCCCCGCACCCTTTCCTCTCTATTACTCCCTAGGTCCCCTTTCTGTCTGCATAGCTTCTATCTTCTTGTCTCCTACCATCTTTTATTTTGCTTTTTAAATTATTTTATTTTTATTTTTATTTTTGGAGGCCACTCAGGATGCCTTCAGGGCAGGTCTGGTTTGGCTTGAGGATGAGGGGATTGAACCACAGCATCCTGAGCCTGACTGCTTTGTTTCAGCGGGCACTTAAACACCTGAGCTAATGGGCAGGGCCCCCATCTTTCAATTATTTATATTTTTATATTAGAAAAATCATACAATGGGCAACCCTTGTTAGACTTAGTTCACTTAGCATTAGGGTCTGAAAATCTGTTCATTTTCCTACAACTGACTCAAATTTATCCTTTTTTATGACTGAGTCACACTCCAGTATATTTATAATTTTCTTTATCCAGTCACCTACTAATGGACATATACACTGCTTCCCAGATTCAGCTATTAGGAATTATGCTTCTATGGGTATTCAAAGATATATTATGAGTAGTGCTTAACAAAGATATACATGTAACCCAGTAATAAGGCATTAGCTTGCGGGGAAAATGACTAGAACAGGTACAGCTAAGTCAAATGGAACTTCTGTGTTAGTATTTTTAGGACTCTGCATACTGATTGGTGAGATACTGAGGCATCTCTTAGAGCCCAAGGATAGAGGAAGTAACTGAGAAATCCTCAGAAGATCGAGTTAACGACCATCATTTTAGATTGGCTTCTTTCTGGGCCTCCGCCTCATTTCTGACTCACTTTTCAATTAGCGTTCCCTTTGTACTGGTTGATACACTGTGTCAACTTGAGAAGGTTAGACGTTAAGTGACTCAGCAGAGAGCCAGTTTCTTACTTTGTAAACATCCTCATCCTGTGCAAGAGGAGGTCATGGACATTGTGTGTTCTACACCCCAGCGCCAGGGTAGTTTGTTTATAACATGAGGAAAGAGAGGCTGGCTAAAAACCGCAGCTGCTGCCCTTCCTTTTTTCTTCACTGTTTTCTGCCACCATGAACTGCTGTCCTGTGCCACATGCCACTCTGCCTGGGAGCCAGCCGAGTGTAGACTGAAACCTCCACAAACTGGGAGCTGAATAAACCTTTCCTTCCTTAATTTTGGGTGTCAGTTTTGTCCCAGCAATGAGTGAAATGTAACTGAGACACCCTCCTTGGCACACCGGGAGAGCTGAAACTTCTTGTACTATGTTGGGTTACATAACCAACCCTGACCTCATAAGTTGTGAGTAGGAGGACAAGTTGAAAACAGAACACAGGGGCCGGGGAGATGGCTCAGTGGAATAAGCGCTTCCCTGGCAAGCGCAAGGGCCTGAGTTCAATCCCTGGTTCCGCAAAAAAAAAAAAAAAAAAAAAAAAAAAAAAAAAAAAAAAAAAAAAAAAAAACAGAACACAGCTGAGCCAATGAGCTTCTGCTCCAGACCAAATATGAGCAGCATCTGCGGGCTGCTGGAGCCCAAACCATACCAACTTGGAAGGAATACTCAATAAGCATGTAAGCAGGCAGCCTCTTGTCACCCAGCCGTGTCTTCATCTTTGCTTCTGCTTGCACACCACTCCATGACTTCTCATCCTCCATCTATCTCTGCCCTTGTCTGCAGGCCACCTTTGAAGGCTTTAGTAACATATGCCATGCGGCTGATTCATACATCTTGAACTTATGTGTCTTCAAGCCAGGACACTGGCAGAAATTGACTAGTGTTTCACAATCCCAGTTCTAACCTTTAGGCAAAAATGAAAATGGTTTTTTTTAACAATTAAATGAGACAAATTCATAGATATAGTAAGCATTCTCAATGTAGTAAATATTGTTATTGTTATGGTTGTTGTTATTAAGAAATCTTACTTAGGTGTTCCATGTCCAGGTTACAACCAATAACTTTTGTACTTCTGGCCTCAGGTAGAAGTGTTGCAGGCAGTCTGAGTTAGATAGAAATATTGTAGGCAGTTAGACAGGGTCAGGCCCTCGAAGGAGATGACAGAGACCAGACACCTTGCAACTGTGGGAGATGCTTCTGGTGGGAGCCAGACCTAAAGATCAAACAAATTCTGACCTCCCTAAATGTTGGCATCCAGGATTGCTCATTAGTCGGGAAGAATCATCATCTGAAGGCCACCAGATAGGGTCCCGTTTTACTTTCATGCCCGCTTGCTACCTGACTCACTACCCCATTTGGTCCTGGGCCTAATCAATTTTACGTGAGCAGTTGTGCTTGTAATCCCATTGGTTGACCATAGTTTTGTCCCACCCTGTGTCCGCCTAAGCAAGACCCCTTTGTCTCTACCTCAGCCCCGCGTGGTTTTACACTGTAAAAGTCCCTGGAAAAAAACAGTTTTCTGGGCAACCCGCTTGGGCCCCCATTCCGTCCTTCCCCAACAAAAGCTTTTCTTTCCAATGAAGTTTTGCCCTCAATCTCCGTTAGTTCCTAAAATTCATTCTTTGGTTTTAGAGAACATGAACTCATCCAGGCCAGGTTGAGAATTTCACATCCCTATATCAGAAAGAACCACTTCTTTACCATCCTTGCTGCTGAGCCTGCTTCATGCTTCTCTTTTCATAGTTCAAGTCCCCTGTTACGTTACAGTCATTTATTTTTTTTTATTTTTATTTATTTATGTGTGTGTGTGTGGCCAGCTCAGCCCACCAGGGGGTGGGGCTGGCTGGCATGTGGTGCTGGGGATTGAACCGCGGTCCCTGTGCTTTGCTAAGCTTGTTCTAAGTAGGTGCTCTAGACCACTGAGCCATCTCACCAGCCCTACAGTCATTTATTAATATGCCTATCCCAATTTAGTCTGTGAGCTCCTTGGACCATGGCAGGTATAGGAGAGCTATGTCCTTCTCTCTTTGAACCCATTACTGGATATGGGGTCCTAATCAGTACGTAAGGGATGGTAAGTGTGTCATAAATACTTGGCCACTGAATGGAAGGCATGTAGCAGGAATAGCAATTGAACATCGTCATGAGAATGAATAAACCTATGCTACCTGCAGTAGAATCTAGGGAATGGAATGTTTTTCTTTGATCCTGCTGCAATGTCTTTTTTGCTTCCTAATAGCAAAGTAAAAGGTCAAATTCCAAATTAAAGGTTATCTTTGAGCACTTAATAAATGCGAGTCAAATGTGTATTGACAAGGTTTTCTCCTGGGTCATTTTAGTGGCTCACCAGTAGAGGATTTTAATCAAGGTTAATTTATATGAGGCAAGTGTTGTTTCCAGTTAAGCCCTTTGAGCTGTAAGAGATGGCTCTGGAGTGGGGTTGTTAGGTTTAAGTGTCTATCTATGCTTCATACACGATCATCTCTGTATTAAGGTGGATCCATATAATGGAAAACAAAGGAATTAAACCTCAGCCCTGATCCCTGTTCCTGGTTTCTTTTCCTTAAACTCTATTCCCATTGCATGTTTCATCTACTTTACTGCACAGCTCATTCTTCCTCTGCTAAACACCTTCCATCCCTTGTACCTCCCCAGTGGGTATTTGGTATTGGGGTTTGTTTGTTGCACATATGTATATATCTACCTCCAGTGTACTCAGTTTTGTGATGTGAAGAACTTTGTACCACACAGGCACATTGATTGACAAAATTGCTGTCAACACACGGCCACTTATGTTCTTATCTTAACTAGTTCACCTAGAGAAAGTAAATTCGTATGCCAAAGTAAAGAGAAAAAAGGAGACAGGAGGAGAAGGAAGAACAGAGACCTGAGGAATATCTTTCACCATTTATTTAATCTGCAAAAAAGCCAGGACGGTAAGGAAGGCAATTTTGATGATCACTTCCAGTGAGGAAATTACAAAGGGAGAGAGTTCAATGAAGTAATTTGCTATTAAGGAGCAAGGGGTAGGATTTCAAACCTAGATCCTCTAATTTTCTTTTCCTTTTTTTTTTTTGGACCGCGGATTGAACACAGGACCTTGTGCTTGCCAAGAAGGCATATATGCCACTGAACTATATCCTCGGCTCCTCTAATTTTCAATTGATGCTTTTTCCTTTGTACTTGGATAGTTCTCAACTAAGGTACTTTTAAAGAAAAATAATGTTTCCTGCGTGCAGGTGCATGCTTGTAATCCAGCACTCAGGAGGCTGAAGCAAGAGGATTATCATGAGTTTGAGGCCAGTCTAGGCAACATAGTAAGTCCAAAGTCAGCCTGAAATACATAGTGTGACCCTATACCAAAACAACAAAGCGAAACAACCTCATGTCTTGCATGCCATTCAACAAATAATCAGATCTTAATACTTGAGACAATTGGGTGAACAAATTATGACCTGCAGACTAAAACCAGCCTGCTACCTATTTCTGCAGGCTTTTAAAAAATTTAATAGTTAAAACAATCAAATGAATAATATTTCTTGGTGCACAAAAACGATACGAAATTCAAAACTTAGTGACTATAACTTAGTGTCTATAAATAGTTTTTTTGTAGAAACTCATCCATGCCCACTTTTAAATTTTCTGTGATGACTTTGGTACTAAAATGGTAGAGTTGGGTTGGGGAGATAGTTCAGCAGAATAAGCCCTTGCCTGGGAAGTGCAGGTCCTGAGTTCAATCTCTGGTACCGCAAAACAAAAACCAAACAAACAAAAGACTAAAATGGCAGAGTCAAACAACTGCTTTCATGTATTCAAATGGATACAGACTATATAGCCCGCAAACTGAAACTTCTTACTGTGTTGCCCCTGGAAGGGACACTTTTCTGACTGCTGATTTATCCCTCACTACCAAAAGCACAGAAAGCCCAAGCACCAGCAGCCTCAAGTCACCTGGGATCATGTTAACGACGACGCAGACTCTCAGCTGCCTTCCAGGCACTCAGACCTAGGGCTCAGCAGTTGCATTTTAATAAGAGCCCCTGGTGATTCATATGCACATGAAAGTTTGTAAAGCTCAAACTGGGAAGACAACTGATGAGGACTTTCCCCTACTAGACAAGCAGTGTGTGGGTTACTGGAAAGCAAACAGGGATTGGGGGCAGACAGGTAGAGATTGAAAATTCTGTTTCTTCTGTGAAGTGGCCCCCAGTTTCTTCACCTTTAAAGTAAGGATGACGATGCTTCATGAATTTGTTTTAGATTGGACAGTGTATTAATTTCTTAGCGCTGTCCTAACAACTTACCGCACAACTGAGAGTTGGAAACAGCAGAAATTGATTCTCTTAGTGCTCTGGAGGCTAGAGAAGTTTGACATCCAGTGTTAGGGAATTGCTTTCTCTCTGGAAGCTCTGTGAGAGCATCATTCTTAGCTCCTTCGGGTTCTGTTGGTGCCAGCTATTCCTCGGCTGTGCCCACAAATCTTCAACCTCTGCCTCCATCTCCGTGTGGCCAGACATTCAGTGTCTCAGTGTGGCCCTTCCTCTTATAAGGATGTCAACCATAGCATTTAGAGATCTGTCCAAACCCGGTGCTATATGGCCTAAGATACTTAGCTAAGTGTGCCTGTAATGATCCTATTTCTAAATAAAGCCACAGTTGGAGGGTCTGGCTGTATGTGAATTTCAGGGGGATTTAGCCCAACACAGATTATATCAATATAGATCAAATATCAGGCAGAGTTTGGGCACTTAAAACATGATTGCTCTGCTGTCCTTTTTCTTTTTTCTCGAAATGACTCAAGGACAGAGAACAGAGTAAGCAATTATGGGAATTTTAAAGGCCATCTTCCCCAGTTTGACAGAAGAGCATCTATTTCACTACCACACACAGAGGAAGATGCTTTCCTGACATATATCCTGCTGCTAAATCAGGTCATTTTTTTCTTTTACACTGTAGAGCAAAAGTTTCTCTCAAGTGAAGGAGCAGATGAATGACAAGAAATGAGCCATAGGCCAGAAGAGCCTTGCAGTGCAGTGGCTGCACTGACTCACACATTCTTTCCTCTCTGCTGCTGTCCTGCCTGCCTGGGGAGAGGGAGGACTAACATTCTCAGCAAACTCCTGCAGGCTGGGACTTTCCGTGGTAACCCTGAAGGAGAGGCATTTGTTTCCTTTGAAATGCATGTATGTATGTCTTAAGAGAAAGCGAGACTGGCACCAAATTTCAACTCTTGGAACAGCAACCCTTGATAGGTGTTATCTTTGGGGTGAGTCACATTTGGGTTCTCGTACCAGAAACCATTGGTGGCAATTTTCAGACGGGCCAGGTAGTGTAACAAGCTTATTTCCTATTGTTTTTGAATCTGTAATAGCTAAATCTTCTTGCTGAAGAAGCACTGGCTTGCACTGTTCTCTCGTATTACACTTCTATTGTATAGATCTGGCCTGTTCTGCATTAATTACCCAATTAGCCATGAGTGGTGCACATTACAATTGTGAATTTCCTGTAAACAGCCTCCCTCGCAGGAGATATGTGGAAATCGCCTCAGTACCCAGCAACCAAGTGCTGTAATTCTCAGCACACTTGTCTTGGAGCTGAAACAAATCAATAACTAAATGTGACTGCAGCTAGATTACTAAGTCAATCTTCTATTCTCCAAGGGGGAAGAGGTGCAACCTTTAATACTGAGGATCCTGCTGCACAACAGTGGGAGCTTTGTTACGGGTAAAAAGGAATCTAGCAGGAAGCCGAAACCCTGGTCTGGGAGGCAGTTTATGTTTTTATATTTTAAAAATTTATTTTAAATTAGAATTGTTATTTATTTCCTGATCCTGTTTTAGAAAGGATAGGGAATATTGAATCGTGTCCATTAAGACTATTTTCTTGGGGCAGGGGAGATGGCTCAGTGGAATAAGCGCTTCCCTGGCAAGCAGAAGGGCCTGAGTTCAATCCCCGGTTCCTATAAATAAATAAATAAATAAATAAATAAATAAATGACTATTTTCTCTGTGCACAGCCGTTTAAAAGGAATATACACTGTTTTCCTATGGAAGGATTGGAGGACCAAGTATGTTGTCCACAAAATAGGAAATAAAGTTGCCCTCAAAGGATCACAGGCTAAACTCAATAAATACTGGATTAAAGCAGTCACCTAAACATTGTGAAGTAGCCCTCAATTCTGGCAGCACATTAGACTCACCTAGAGAGCTTTAAAAAGTACTGCTGCTCCAGGTCCACCACCAGAGAGGGTTATTTAACTGGGGGTGGGGGGGGGCATCAACTTCATGAAAGGCTTCCTAAGAGGTTCACTCTTGGCGCCATGGTTGAGAATCACTGTCTTAAAGAGATAGAGTAGCTTATAGGCCTCAGGACCTCACTCACAGAATACTTCTAAAGAAAATATCTTTCAGAACAGGTAAGGTTGTATTTAGAAAAGGAAGCTTGTGAGGGGGAAGTATGTTTGTACTGCAAATATGGACCAATAAAATTTTTTAAAACTTTAAATGTTATTTACCTGTTTTATTCACCACTATCTAATGGCCCTAATAGTCTTACTAGAGTCCAGCATAAGATACACACCAGATAATATCTAATGAATGAAGAAACAATGAATAAATGAATGAGAAATTAATAGGTAGACAAGAGAAACCACAGAAGCAAATATTACCATTTTTTAGCAAGTAACCCCTACTGCAAAAACATGCAAAATATTATTTTTGGTTGAGTCCATAAAACATTACACAGTAATCAATTGATTATAGTTTGGGTTCAAACATGCCCTTGCCTTGAGGGAAAGAATACACTTTCTTTAAAAAGATACAGGTCCTGTGGCAGCAGTACATCTCCTTGTACATTAAGAAATTGACATTCAAATTACACTTTCCATCTCTATATAAAAAGTTCTTGTAGGGAAAAAACAAATTAGTTGTGCCGGCTCTGATTCTTGCGGTATATTTTTATTGTGCATTTATAAATCAGCATTTGGGTTTTATATATTACTCTGTGAGGTTGATTAACATGGGCACACTTTTTTTTTGGCAGAACCGGGAATTGAATTCAGGCCCTTGGGCTTGCCAGGCAACAGTTTATTCTACTGAGCCATCTCCCCGGCCCCAAAAATTCAGAAGTCTTTTTTTTTTCCTGGCTGGCTCAGGATGCCTTCAGGGCAGGTCTGGTAAGGCTTGAGGGTCTGGGGATTGAACCACAGCATCCTGATTACTGTGTTTAAGCAGTCATTTAAACAACTGAGCTAATGGGCAGGCCCCAAGTATACTTTTGAGCATTGAATAGATTTATCTCTGCTTCATATGTGATTCATTTAGGTTCTGAGATTTCAGATCACAGCAAATTCACCAGAATTGCAAGGATCCCCCTTGCAGTTATTTGCACTTCTACCTAAAGGAAACTCACAAGGTTCTTTTAATATACACCATGTTTTAATTAAAACAAAATATTGTACTGTCCTTGATAATGATTTTAAAAATTTATTTTGGGCCAGCCAAATAACTCAGTGGATTAAAGCACCTGCAAGCAGGTACAGGGGCTTGGGGTTCAATCCCTGGGCCTGCTGTGCCGGCCCCAACACCGGGGCACACTGAGATAGCAATTGAGACTGGGTGTGGTGGCACACAACTATAATCCCAGCTCTTGGGAGGCTGTAAACAGGCGGATCTCTATGACTCCCATCTAGTAGTGAGACCTTGAACACCCTGTGGACCCTTCCCTAAAATAAAAATTTAAAAAAATTGATTTCCATGTTGATGTCACTTCTTAAATTTCTTTTCAGGCTTCATAAAATGTCCTCTGATTCACCCTCCTTCCCACTTTAGATGATTCTGCTTTGTCCTTTTGATTGAAGATCACTGCCCTACAGGAGCCCTCTAGTAACACACTTGGAGAGTTAAGGTTTCCTCTAGCTTTCACCCACGATCGTGTATCAGTCAGCTGCTTCTGGATGGGACAAAATTTCTAATTCCTCTACAACTTCAAGGAGGGAAAGCTTGTTTTGGCTCAGAGTTTCAGTCCATGGTTGACTGGTTGTAAGACAGAAGCAGTATGGTGAAGGGCTTGGAGGACGAATGCTGCCCATGCCCTGGCAACCAGGAAGCGGAGATGAGGGAGAAGCAGAGACAAGAATATACCCTACCAGGACACACCCTAGTGAGCTGCCTCCAACTAGGCCCCAAGTCCTAACAACACCTTCAGCTACTGAAGTTATCAATGTATATATCGCCTGAGGAGTGTAGGCACCCCTGCGACTGAATAACCTTCTAAACACACGAAAATTCTGGGGGGCATTTTATATCTAAATCCTAAGAGAAAAGCAGATCTTCTTTATAGCTGACCGACATCTGTTCCTTCCTACGTAGAACTTTTAGCTCCTGGACGGAAGAAACCTGGGGCTAGCTCCTTTTTGCAGATAGGATGACCTGGAGCCTTTTCTCAGTGCCTCCATGGTTTTCTAGTGTTTTGAAGCTGCATTAAAACAGACACCAATACAAACTCACATTAAGCAAACATAAACTCACAAAGCAGGAGTCATTTCCATTACTTTATTCCACAGATCAATTAATCTTCATGAGGCTTGAGAAAAATAAAGGAACTTGAGTCTGAAGTTGAAGCCATTACCAAGAAGTAGCTCCCCAGTCCGCCCTCTGCCAGCGTATAGGTACACAGTTCATGAGCACAGCGAAGTTGAGACTGCCATACTTCCTGAGGCTCCAGGCTCCCCAGGCGTTCATTCCTGGCAGCCGTCCTCAAGTCCAGGCAGCAGCAGGAACCTTAATATTGATAACACTGGCAACAACACAAAACCTAAAGGAATTTGCCTGGAGGCGCTCCGGAAAGGATTTGTGGTCAGCTAATGGAGTCTCCATTGTAGGGCTTCTTCTGCTTTTCATTCCCCCTAGGGATGAAACTGTCCCCTCATTACTCAATCTTTGGCCTCTTTCCCATCACCCAGAACTGGCTTTTCTAACATTAAGGTATATAGGAATCACTTGTGGATCTTAAACTGTAACTTCTGGGTTAGTAGACGCCCACATGCTGCATTTGTAACAAGCTCTTCAGTAACGATGGTGCTGCTTGTACATGGACCACACTTTGAGTAGTAACTTAAGTTACTCTTCTCTCCTTGCTGGAACAAATACCTGACACTCAAAATGAAAGAAGGAAAGGTTTATTTAGCTCCCAGTTCCTGGAGGTTTCAGGCCATATTCAGCTGGGTCCAAAGCAGAGCAGCACATAGCAGAAAGCACTCTTTCATGGCGGCAAAGAGCCAGAGCAAAAGGGAGGAGTAACAGCAGCTCAAGCAGCTAGCTTCTCTTCCCACCTTACACTGTAATGCAAATTACCTGCCCCAGGGCAGGTGCAGCATCCACACCATCAAAAATCACAGACTCCAGAAGCCGCTCCAAGACTGCATGAGGCTTTTGGGGGGACACCTAGACACAAACCATAACAAGTAGCAAGGCTTTTTGCTGTGTCATGCTTTCTTGCTGCAATAAAAGAGATATTGTGCAATGTGCACTGCCCAATGTGATTGCCACTAGCCACATATTCCTATTTATTTTATTTCTTTTCTCTTTATTCATTCAATACAGGGTCTCACTATGCAGTTCAGATGGGCAGCGATCCTCTTGTCTCAGCCTCTCCAGCACTGGGATTACAGTGAGCAAAAAGGCCTGGTTTTGGGGCCTGCATGGCATGTCTGGGTTCTGGGGCGGCCATAGCCTGCAGTACTGGGGATCAGACTCCAGGCTTTGCGTTCATCAGGCAGGCACTTACACTGCTAAGCTATCTCCCTAACCCCACATCAGCGTACTGAGCACTTAAAACGTGGGTAGGGTGGATGATTAAACAACTGGATTTGCTTTTTGTGTTTTTGAGACCGACTTGCACCTTGCAGTTCAGGCTGGCCTTAAACTCATTTTGTAACAATCTTGAACTCACAGCAATCTTCTTGCTGCAGCCTCCCTAGTGCTGGAATTTCAAGTATGTGCCACCCTACCTGGCCACCAACTGAACTGTTAATGGTAGGTAACTAATTAATTTAAATATATAGCACTATACAGTGTAGTTGTACGTATGAATCAATTGGCAAACTTTTGATGTAAAAGGCAAAATAGCATATGTATGTATTTGGCTCTGTGCGCTGTATGGACTCAGTCATGAGGACTCAAATCTACCATAGAAATGTGAAGGTATATAGATAATTCAAAAGTGAGTGAGTACGGCTGTATTCTACTAAGACTTTATTGATAAAAGTAGGCCAATTGGCTTTAGCCTGTGGCTTGTATTTGTAGATCTCTGAGTTGAAGTGCAATTTAGTAATGTTAAAAAAGATTTAAAAAGGGCTGGAGAAATAGCTCAGTAGAATAAGCGCTTGTCTGCCAAGTGCAAGGGCCTGAGTTCAATCCCCGGTTCCACAAAAAAGATTAAAAATAACCTGAAGCATATTCTTCAGTCTAAAATAAATGTGCTTATTTAAATATAAACCTAAACTGCATAAAATGTTAGTTTTGCTTTTTACTGAGTCTTTCTTTCTTTCTTTCTTTCTTTCTTTCTTTCTTTTTTTTTTTTTTTTTTTGGCAGAACCGGGGTTTGAACTCAGGCCCTTGCACTTGCCAGGGAAGTACTTATTCCACTGAGTCATCTCCCCGGCCCCCTAGTTTTGCTTTTACACCATAAAATTCTATGAACAAATTATCTTTTAAAATTGACACTTGAGGTTCTATGTTATTGTACAGAATTATCACTCATGCATTTTCATTAGTGCTATCTACTGGATAGCTGTACTGGATAGCTGTTCCACATTCACACACATTTTCTGTGCTTTTTAAGTCTTGCAATATTTACTGCACCACCATTCATATAGTGTAAACAGGCTCTGGGTGCCATTATTCAGTAAATGTTTTTGAAATACCAACTTCTCAACTCAGTGTTTGTAGTAGCAAGGATATTTTCTCTTGATATGTGTAGTTTTTAAAACAGGAAAATATGTGCATATCCAGTCGCCGTTAAATCAGTTGCATTTTTCTTTTTGTTGTTTTTCACAAAGGCAACCACTACTAATTTTTGATATACATTTTATATATATTAAGTGGGTGACATTTTTCTGGTTATTCTATCTATCTTGAAATGATGAATGACATGCTGGAGCATTGTCAGTCTGAATCATTAGCCATTAGAAAAAACTAAGGATTTATAGAGTAATACCTCATTGTGCTATGCATTAAATGTTTCTAAAAGGAAAAATCTAAAGACAATAAAATTTTATAAATCCAAATGATTTCACATCCTTTATGAACAATGTGTTCAAAAATCATTATCATGCAATGTTAGTAAGCTATCATGTGAAATGATTGCAAATCTGCTTATTAAAGATGACAGTCATAACGGAACACTAGTCAGAGACCATACCTGGGGGCTAGTAAGTAAGAGCTGAGAAGAGGGGTGTGACCAAATAAATTTGGCTCAAGAACATGCTGAGACTTTAATCCAATGGGATCTTCCAAATAAATTGCCAGGGGCCGGGGAGATGGCTCAGCAGAATAAACGCTTCCCTGGCAAGCACAAGGGCCTGAGTTCAATCCCCAGTTCTGCCAAATAAATAAATAAATAAATAAATAAATAAAACAAAAAAATGCCATTATTTACCCATCATGCCCTAAGACAGCCACTGTCCCAAGTCACTTTTTCCAAAGAGGACACATAAATTTGTGTGAGTTCAGTTGGGGCTGATTCTGAGGCATACAAATTTTGGTGGAGGTGATTATGGAGCTGTTGTGTGGACAAAGGAGATATTTATCATCAGACAAGTTAGTGTCATGTTTATTTTGATAGCAGAAGGGTGGGAGCAGCAACAAATTAGTGATTTGTTGTGTGAGGACCAAAGGAAAGGGATCATGGCCTTCTAAGAGTCGAAGTCCTATATGTTATAATTTAAACTTTATTTTCTTTTTTATGTATTTAGTACAGGATCTACAGGATCTCACTACCGATTGGATTTGTACCGATTCTCCTGTTTTGCAGTCTCCCACGTGCTGGGATCACAGGTGCGTGCCACCACGCCCAGTCTCATTCACTGTCTCAGAGGACCCTAGTGGCGGGGCCTCACAGCAGGCAGGGGATCAAACCCCAGCTCCTGCATCTGCCTAAGCAGGTGCTTTTAATCTACTGAACTATCTGACCAGCCCGATTTAAACTTTTTCAATGAAGTGTGTATCATTAGAGATGACACATGTAATATGGGATATACGGTAAAGATCACATAGTAGTAAACATAGTTCCTGTGACTCTAACCTCAGTATTCTAGATACTAGCTTTAGGACATAAAATTATTGTAGTCTCCAGTTCCTTGTGAGGATAAGGCTTCTGATATCAGGCTGGGATAAGGCAACAGGGCACAGGAATGTAGGTCTGAAACCTGACCTATCTAGGCAAGGAATTTTTGGCGCCCTTTTATGCTGCACATTTTGAGCCTCCTTTTTGGCTCAGAATATGCATCTTATTTATTTTTTTCTGTATTTAAGACAAGGTCTATAGGGTCTATAGGGTCTCACTACACAGATCAGACTCATAGTGATTCTCTTGTTTTCAGCCTCCCAAGCACTGGGATTACAGGCAAACGCCACCATGCCCAGTCTCAATCGACCTCTCAGTGCACCCCATGGACAAGGCCGGCATGGCATGCGAGGGACTGAACCTTGGCCGCTGCACTCTGCTTAAGCAGGCGCTCTAGTGCGCTGAGCTATCAGGCCGGCCCTTTGTATATTATTGTTAGCACTCCATTTATTTCTTCTCTTTGCCTTCTTACCTTTGCTCTTACATAGTACTCTGTATGCAGCTCTTGTATCACATCACAGTACACCAACAACTGAATTGTTCATGGTAGCTAACAATTCTACCATTAACAATTGGTAGGTACCTCCATCTTGCAGCTGAGTTTATGTATTTTTCTATCTGGTTTAAAGGTGAATTTCTCAAGAACAAAGAGTATCTTGTTCATCCTGAGTGTCTTCTACTTCTTCAGAGATCAGCACAATAGCTTTAGTAAGTTAGGTACCAATACACACTAAAGGATACTTGAATTGAATATTCAAAGCCAAATAAAAGTTATTTGAAAACAGTTTCATTATGAGGTTAACCATTTAATTGAAGAATATTTTCAAAATCCACTCGACAAAAGGCATATTTTTATATCATCTAAATTCTACTCAACACACCATTTCAGCTTGCTTTTTCACTTACATATTAGGATTATATTACAATGTTATAACTATGAAGTATGTTTTTTTAAACCACGGTGGGGATATTGGGTCATCAATCATTTCGCTTTAGAGATATTGGGCAGACCGATATCTCTCTCCTCTGCATTTTTCTAGTTAGGAAGACATTCATAATTAATTCTTGCTGATAGATAAAGACAGAAAGGAGAAGAGTCATATGTTGGCCAATGTTTTAAGAGCTGAAAGGTGACTTCATGAATTTGTTTCATTTTTTTAGTGACCTTTTTATTTTAAAATTTCTATCAGTGTATGTTTGCAATACATGGTTACATTCATGGTGGGGAGTCAGTAAATCTACAAAACACCTCATAATTTTTTATCATTCTCTTTGCCTCCTCTCTTCCCCCTCCTTCAACCTTCATCACTTTCCCTTTTGCAAATGGTCTGTCTCCATGTTTACTTCCTTTTTTTCTTTTTTGTACTTTAGGGAAGGGTCTGTAGGGTGTTCAGAGTCTCACTGCGCAGATTGGACTTGTAGTGATCCACCAATGTTCAGCCTCCCAAAGAGCTGGGATTACAGAAGCGCCACCATGCCCAGTCTCAATTGCCATTTTAGCGCACCTCGAGGGTGGGACCTGGCACGGCAGGCCGGGGAATCAAACCCCTGGCCCCTGAGCCTGCTTGCAGGTGCCTTAATCCGCTGAGCTATTTGGCCAGCCCTTTTTCATTTTGATCTTTATTTGTATGTTCAAATTTTCACATAAGAGAAACAATGCAGTATTTGAACTTGTGTGCCTGACTCATTTCAGTTAACCTGATGGTCTCAGGTGTAGCCATTTTCCTGCACGACTCAAATTTATCCTGCTTTATATCAGAGCAGTACTCTGGTGGGTATAGATGCCACATTTTCTTTATCTATTCACCTGTTGATGGACATATAAGCTGCTTCCAAGATTTTATTTATTTATTTATTTTCTGTGTTTAGCACAGGGTCTACAGGGTCTCACCATTTAGATCCAACTTGTAGTGATTTTCCTGTTTTCAACAGTGCGTTCAAGGACAGCATGAACTGCCTATGAAGATCATGCCCCAAAAAACAAAAATTAGATCTTTCATCCATTTTGCTTCTAGTTTAATACATGAGATATGAGTCTATATTCAGTTTTCAAAAACATTTACTAATAATCTTCTGAATTTTGGTAGTGTCTATTGTGATTTCACCTTTTTTGTTTCTAATCCCATTGATTTGGATTTTTTTTTCTCTTTTTTGGTGAAATTGGTGAAGGGTTTGTCTGTTTTTATTTATTTATTTATTTTTTGTGGAACTGAGGATTGAACTCAGGCCCTTGCATTTGCCAGCGAAATGCTTATTATACTGAACCATCTCCCCAGCCCCCTGTCTGTGTTCTTTATTCTTTCAATGAGCTGGCTCTTCCATCCATGGATTCTTTGCATTTTTGGTCAATTTAATTAATTTTTTCTCTGATGTTTATTTTTTCAAGGGGGCTAGACTTTTCAAAAAATTTTATTCCTACATTTTTGCAGAACATAATGACTGTGTTCACTGCGGACGGTAGGTACATGTGCATAACATATCTGAATGCTTTTTCCCACTTCCTCTTCATCCCCTATTTTGCCAGTGTCAGATTCATTTACTTACCTTGTAAGTCTTTGTAATGTTCATTATACATACAGGTTATCAGCAAGACAAATAGAACAAAACATATAGAATACATTAGATAATTATACTAAATCTAGGTACATTTTTAGATACATTGTCCATAATAAGTTCAAGGCAAGTCTAAACTATGTAATGAAACTGTGTCTTTAAAAAAAAAGAATATGGGGCCGGGAAGATGGCTCAGTGGAATAAGCGCTTCTGGGGCAAGCGGAAGAGCTTGAGTTCAATTCCCAGTTCCACCAAAAAAAATAAATTTAAAAAAAAAAGAATATATTTTTAAATTAATTAATTAATTATTTGGTACAGGGTTTCACTATGCAGCTCTGACTTGTAGTGATCCTCCTGTCTCAGCCTCTTCAGCACTGGGATTACAGATATGCACCACTATGCCTGTTTTTGTTGTGGTTCTGGGGTTGACATAGCATGTTGCCATGGGGATTGAATCCGGGTCTGTGCTCTTGCCAGGCAGGTACTCACACCACCGAGCTATCTCTCCAGTCCAATAATAAATATCTAACTGAGAAAAATTTATGGTCTCAAAGTGCATGTATTTTCCTACAAATGGTTCATGTTTATCCTTACTTATGGCAAAGTAGTACTCCAGTGTATATAGATAACACACATAGTCTATCTGTTCACCTGGTGATGGGCATACAAGCTTTTTTCGATATTTATCTATTATGAATTGCACAATTCTAAACATGAGTATGATGTTTCTAACTGTTTTGGGAACATGCCCAGAAGAGGAATAGATGAGTGAAATGGAATTTCTATCTTTAGATTTTTGCAGAATCTCTATACTGATTTTCATATTTGTTCTAACAGTTTACAGTCCCACAAACAATGAAGAAGTGTATCTCCCACCCAATGGGCTCATCAACATTTGTTATTGGTGGATTTCTTGATGATAGCTATTCTATTTGGAGTGAAATGAAATCTGAGTACTTCCTTAATTTGCATTTAGTTGGCCAATGATGTTGAACTTCTTTCCATGTGTTTATTAGCCATTTGTACTTCTTCGTCTGAGAAGTGTTTATTCATTTCAAATGCCCATTTTTTGATTTGGTCTTTAAATTTGTGGCTTTAATGTTTTTGAGTTCTTCATATATTCTAGATGTGTCAAGGATATATATGTCAGAGAGAAAGCTGGAAGATTCTTTTTTCATTCTGTAGGTTGTGTCTTTGCCCTAGTAGTTGTTTGTTTTGCTATGTAGAAGGTTTCTGTTTTGATGTGATCTCATTTGTTGATTCTTGGTATTATTCTTGTGTAACCTGGGTTCTGTTCACAGATCTTTGCCTACACTATGTCTTCAGGCATTTTATTTATTTTGTCTTTTAACAGATTCAGTGTTTCTGTTCTAATACTTAAAATCTTTGATCCATTTTGATTTTAGTTTACTGCATGGTGAGAGAAATGGGTCTAGGTTCAATCTTCAGGAGGTCATTAGCCAGAAAAGAATTCAACAATAATAACACAGTTAACTAAAGATTCATAAAATTTAATAGTTATGCAAGTAATATGCTGATCTGTAAAAGGCTCAAGTCAACAACTTCTGACATTGCCAGTCCCATGGAAAACCCACTACTATTATGGACTATTGAACTATATTGGAATATTTTGCTGAATTCATGCACCTATAATATTTAAATGACAGTGGAATACCCATCTCTGACAAAACTAAATAAAAAAGGGGATACAAATGAAGGACCATTTTGCATCTGTACATTCAAAATAGCTAGCATAGATATACAGCTACTTTCTCTTAATTCAATGAATAGAAAGATTTGTTCTAATAGTGTTTGTGGACAGGATACCATGTCTGCATTTTGTACTATGAATAACCAGTATGAAGGCAACAATATGCAATGTTTAATTATTGAAACTGTACTACTAATTGGTTTTGAAACTGTCTCACTGCTATTTGTTTATCAATACAATTATCAAAAAATAATTATTATGCAAGTAAGGACGAAAGGCTTGGGGTATGGGAGACTGAGAGAAGTAAAAATTGAAACGGAAAGAAAAGGAAAGTGATAAGGAGGAAAGAAAACTGAGATTAAAGTTTCTTATACTATGCAACAAAATTAATAGAATTAGGTAAACATTAGAAAATTATAGGGCTGGGGAGATAGCTCAGTGGCCTATGCGCCTGCCTTGCAAGAGCAAGGTCCTGAGTTTGATACCCAGTACTGCAAAAAGAAAGAAAGAAAGCAAGAAAACAAGCAAGCAAGCAAGCAAGCAAGAAAGAAAGAGAAATTACAAAGAAGATAATGAAGAAAATGAAAAAAAAATAAAGAAAAATGAAAGAACCCCAATAACAATGAAAACAAAGAAAAATAAGGATCCCCAGTTTCTCCATGTTTTTGAAAGAGGCTTTTCTTTCCATGGTCTGCAGTACTGGAACTCGCCAAATATGAGGGAAGGATTGTGCGTCAGTGCTAAGACCTGTTTTCTTTCCACACTCATGCTTTCTGTGCGTGAATGCTGAATTCTGACCTGCCTTTCCTGCTCAGTGTGGTCAGGCAATGGTGTCTGCCTTCAGATTATAGTCTCTCCAACAGATTCCAGTTTCAGTGTTTATCTGTGCACCTCAAGTCAAGGTTCTTCATCCCAGCTTTACGACCTGTGAGATACCCTCCTTCCAGAGAGCCCTCCGTCTGTATGTCTAGAAAGTTGCTTTACTTAGTGCTAACATTTTCAGACCCAGCCCTGTCTAAAAGCCACAAATGACCTTTCTGGCTTCTCACCACAGAGGACAGAGAGGCCATGTCCTTCTTGCGTCGAGGTGGCAGCTCTCACCCTTCTCAGGGTGGTTTATGTCTAGTTCTCATCCTCTCCACAACTGTCACCTGTGACAATCTTCCACATAGTCACTACAGCATAGTGACACCAGAAGTACTAAAGAATAGTTGTTCCATGTTTTAGCCTTAAACAGCTAACTCATTTTCCAAATAGCTCCTGATTAATCCTTCTCAAATATAATGCCAGATGGACCAGACTTCTTCTCCACATCTAGTTTGCTATGTGGAAGGAGTCATTTTCAGAGTAAAACCTCATGCTGTGTTTGCAGTTTACAATAGCTGTGGGCTTTTCCTGGAGTTTGTACTGCCAGTCTGTTCTTTCTCCCTGGTGCTGCAGACCCTTTCCAGGTCTACCTTATGTCGGCAAAGACAGGTCGTCCTCCCTGGGAGCTGGGGTCAGCTTTCCAGTTTGTTTGTTTTTTTCTTTTCTCTGGACTGTGTTTCATTTCTCCAGCTTCTATGTAGAGTCTAATGTTCCTGGTCAGCTCCAGTTCAATCTCCCCAGTTCCACGAGATCTACTTTTCGCCCCCTCTTCAACAAATTGTTGTTTTCCATTTGTCTTGATTTCAGGTCTAAAAGAAGCTTGATTTTTTTTTTTTTGCTAGCCCCTGCTCTCTCATCTTCTGTCTTCTAGTTTATTTCTTTCTGTGTGGTGTGTACATTCAACTTTGGATTTTTCATCAACCTTTGCATCTGGGTGGCCATACGGAGCTGAGACTCCTGCCATGCTCTGTTGCTCTGGGGAAATATATCTTTGTTCTGGAGATTTCTAGCATAATTTATTGTGGCAGCATACTCTGTCCTGTGTTCAGTAATATAGGTGCGTACAATACTACTGAGTATACTATACATTAACAATTTACTATTGTATGACATTTCACTTGTCTTTACTATTTTGCTAATGTAAGCAAAGTTGTGATGACTAGCATTATATAAGTCTTTGTGGAAATTTATGGTTATTTATTTAAGATAAATTCCTACAAATAAAATTACCAGGTAAAATAATTTAGAGATTTTAAAGACTTTAATATATCTTGTAAAATTTTCATAAGAAAGATAATGCTACTTTGCAGTCTTATTAGCAGAATATATGACTGTCAGTTTTAGTCATGTTGTAGGAGACAGGTCTGTACTGGTCCAAGTCCCTGCCCAGATGCCATCCATAGAAAATCAATGCACTCTGGTCTCCCCACCCACAGACACTTGTATGGACCAAGTCCTGATATTTTGTTCCCTTGACCCCAGGGGCAAATGAGGATAAAAGACACATATAGAGTTATCATAGCAGGTGGACAGCCAGGGCGTTTTTGCCCCTAATGGGCAGAGGAGCTCTGAGCATCTTTCTCATGCTTATTTTATTGATTCAAACGTGGGTACAAGCAATTAAATAGCACAAGACTCATCTGCCTCATATTATTCATCAGTACAAGAAATATTCAGGTAAACAACTAAATCTCAGCTCTATTAACATTTCCTTTGTGCTTCACAGAGGCCAATTAGGCCTCAATTCTCATCTGGTCTCCTGCAATATGTTTCACTGAATTTGGCCATTTTTGTTCTTTAGATACCTGCAAAACTGACAGGCAAAACCTGTACTGGATAAAAATGTAATTCATTTTATTAAAAAGATAATTTAGTATGGATTAACTATCAATATCATTGAAGTTGTTTCTTAATGGCTATTGGTTTTAGGATTCTAGCTTGAAGATGCAGGTAGAAGTTACTCAGTACAATAACCTTTGGAAGTAAAATAGAGATGAATCTGTTAATATAAGTAGCACCATCAGGGCAACAATAAGAGAAATGAATCATCACATAGTTTTCTCAGATTTTTGTATTTTGTCCTATTCATACATTTCTTCTTACTGTGAAAAAAATAATATAGGACAGATAATTTCCTGAAATACTTTACAGATTCTAAGGGAGATCATTGCAATAGCTTCTGCTCATAAAACCAGAAAGATTCTTGAGCCCCTACTATAGCACACCCCCTCATTCAAGAACAATACACGTTGGAGTCATAAATGAATATAATTCATTCCATCAAAATGATGTTTCAGTGGAATTGTGTTCTGAGAATCTAGCTCAAAATAACTGTTCACTAAAATCAGGTAAAAGAAAGAAAAGGATATAAGAAAATACAAAGAAAAAAGTGATGTAGCATATCTTTAGTACAAGAAGAAAATGGGGACATCACTCTATATAATTCTTGTGTATTAAAGTGAGTTCAAAGTAATGAAATGGGTTCTCGAAGATGCCAAGCTCACAGCTCGGAAGTCTCTGGAGATCGACATAGGGCCAGGTTTGTCAGATCAGTGCCATAGCATTAAATTGCTGTTTCTTATTTCTCAGCCACATAAGTAAATTTCAATGAGAAACATTCACTCCATGGTTATTAAGCACCTACACATGTGATACTGTGGTAGATGCTGTGAACTCTAAAAGAGAGACAGACACGAAGTTATATAAGAGCTTTGATGGCGCCCTCCACCCCCATTATAGTTGATGTCAACGAAAACCAAAAAACCCAAAAATCCAGCCAAGGAGTAGAGATGCAGCCCTACTGAAGTATTAGGGTAGGTTTCTTAGAGGAGCTTGGTTTTGTGTTACATTTGCAAAGATGAATAAGATTTCAATGACAAAAGGAAGAGAGAAGAGATATTTTTAAATCAAGAAGATGCTAAAAACAAAATTTGAGAGTAATGAAGACAAAGGATGAAACATTCTGTTTGGGAGGTAGAAGCTCAGGGGCTAAGAGTTGAATCTGAGTGCTAGCTATGTTACTTATTAGTTTTGTGACCCTGTAATTTAACTGAATTAATCATTCAAGCCCCAGGATTAATCAGGATTCCCTCCAATTAATGCAGTTATGTTTTCACATTGTAGAAACAGAACCTTGTTTTTTTATGCTAATCTAAATATTTTGTTAAAAGAATATACCCCCAATATGACTCAATTAAAACCACATTATAGAATAATTTGTTGATAAAATTCAGTTTTCCTTCCCCTATAGAACTGATAGCATCAAAATCTATTACATTTAATTATAAGGCCACACATAGTGGCTACTTATCAGCTGAGATAAAAGAAAAAAATCCTAATAGAATATATTTGGAGAAGGCCATATAACTTTTATTAAGCATTGTGGAAGTAGTCTCTAATCCAGGCCATAAGAAGACAAAATGAGCATGTTTTTAACTTTAGGAAGCTGCATAAAATGTGTTGAGATGTTAAATCAGATCTCAATTTTTAAAAGTTTAATGATGTTTTCTTTCTCGTGGCATTGAGGATAAAACCTAGGATCTCTGTCAGGTATGCTAGGCAAGTAGTCTGCCCCTAAGCTACGTCCCCAACCCTAAGGCTTTTCTTTCTTTCTTTTTTTTTTTTAA
>NW_004524854.1:1259242-1269442 GCF_000260255.1 Octodon degus
TCTCTCTCTCTCTCTCTCTCTCTCTCTCTCTCTCTCTCTCTCTCTGCTTCAAAATCTTAAATAAAATAATTTACCTGTCTTAGTCACCTTTCTCTCCTTGATGAGCTGAAATACTCAACACCTAAAGTTAAAGGAGAAAAGGTGCATTTAGCTTACAGTTTGTAGTGGTTTCAGTCCATGGTCACTTGGCTCCAAGGCAGAGTAGCATGGTATAAGGAGCGTCAGAGAGGAGAAACAGTTCATGGTTAGCAAAAGGTAGCAATAGCGACAGGAGACCTTAACAGTGTCTTTCTGCCCCTTTTATTTTTTTTATTTTTTATTTTTTTTAATATTTATTTATTTATTTTGTGTGTATGTAGCCAGCTCAGTCCACCAGGGGGCGGGGTTGGCTGGCATGTGGTGCTGGGGGATTGAACCGCGGTCCCTGTGCTTTGCTTAGCTTGTTCAAAGTAGGTGCTTTAGACCACTGAGCCATCTCACCAGCCCTCTGCCCCTTTTATTTTATCCAGGCTACTAGGGCAGGTAGCACTCACACCCTTACTCCTAGTGACCTTGAGCCAAGCAATGCACCGTAAATCAACAATAACATCACCCACTCTGGGTCCAGCTACCTCTGAAAAAAGCCTCACCTATGAATGACCACATGAGATTTTGGGAGACATGTAGACACAAGTCAGAATAGTACATCTGAAGAATTATTGGGAAGATTAGGCAAATTGATGTGTATATCTAATGGATACAGTTATACCTGGCTCATCCCCAAGTTTCTGGATGCTTTGCCACCTTCAGAAGATTGCTCTTGGGCACTGGAACTGCTTTGCCAATTTGAAGAGCTAGAAAAGTCTGGAGATTTATCTTCTGTGGTGTGGGTGGTTTGAAGACAATGGCTGACTAGTGTAGGAGGACAAAAACATAGCTTCTTTGTTGAAGGTGGGGTTAACTCCAGTGTAGTTTAATCTCCAGTGTTCCTTTTTAGGAATGGGCTAGAACTCAGACGTCATCTGAAATTTCACTTCCCTTTTACATTGTGCTTCCTCTACTCCTGTTCTTTTTTTCTCCTAGGAGTGCTTCTTTAATAAATCACATGTACTGAAATCTTCAGCTCAGATCAGCTTCTGGGAGAACCTGACCTAGGATAGTACTTAGTGAAGGTGCTTTATGAACTATAAATAGGTGACCATATGTCTCGGTTTGCCTATTACAGTCTTGCTACATGTCTATCGTTCAAGTGTATTTATTAATAGCACCTCAGTTTATTTGCATAAAGCTAAATTTTGTGGTATCTTTTAGTATGAAGCACTTCTCAGATGCTTGATAAAATATAAAAGAAAACAATGATAATGATTCAACTCAGTCAAGCAACTAATTAACCTAATTTCTCTTCAATTAATGAGGTGTTTGACTAGGTTTGTTTCACAATTTCAAGATAAGTACTGTAGTTTCTCCAAAATAACATTCAGAATGTGATGTGTTTCTTATTATATATAAGATGAATGTGATGATATACTTTAAAAGTGGATGTTGGTAAAATTACTTGGTAAAATAATAGAAGTTTTTTAAAGTTACAAATTCCAAGTAGTCATAATGCAAACCATTTGCTATGTTTAAATGACATCTATACAAAATAAAATAATTATCAGCAATTATATTAATAACTATGATAGAAATTTTGCTTTTAAACATTTCTAGACTTTGCTTATAAATACGTCCTTGTTTTATTCACAACATTTTTACTTTGACTTATAAGTATTTCCCTACAGCCTTGGGCCATTTACATAGGAAGGTATATTGTGAAGCAGGATAGTATCTGGAGTCTGGATATCTGTCCTGCTTCTTGGAGAGGCACAATTGGTAGCTAGTGTCTTACAGTGTATAACATAAAATTGCATTAACTAGAAAGAATGGCCCAAACTTTAAAACCTTTATTGTTATATTCATTTAAGTTTGTAAATAATTTTTACAATGTGCAATCTATTATTAATCTCATGTCATGTATTCATTTCAGAAATATTTCTTCTAAAATTCACTCTGTGTGCATCTTATATCTTTCACATTTCAATATTTGTCTACAATTTTTAATTTGCTATATAATTATTAGTGATTTTCAGTGAAAATAATGAGTTAAAAAAGAAAGAAAACCCATTAGTTTCTTAGAAAAAGGAATTGTTCCTATGTGATGGATATGGCCATATCAGATGGTGAGTAGATTTCACTATTGTCAGTGGTCTGTGTGTTTCCAAGAAATATAGAGGATTAGTGATTCTTAAGCAATTGAAAAATTAGTCTAGAAACTTGGGATTCTTCCCTGACACAGCGAATTGCTAAAAAACTGCTGAAACTTATACTTCAAATGCTGTCTTGGGAGATTTTATATATGCTCATCCACATTTGATCTATCTGTCTGTCTGTCTATCTATCTATGTATCTATCTATGTATCTATCTATGTATCTATGTATCTATCTATCTATGTATCTATCTATCTATGTATCTATCTATCTATCTATCTATCTATCTATCTATCTATCTATCTCAATGTTCTTCTCAGTAATGGACCTAGTAAACGGTAAATGATGTTTCTCTCAAATTATATTATGGGTCTAATATAGACTTATTAGTCACCTTTCCTGTAATTTAGCCAAGATGTTTGAAATCACATTAAGGTAGATTACCCAACTTTTCTTATTACATTATAAAAAAGTGTGCTAAGTATTTTTTAAGGAAACAATTGTAATTAAATCTGAAAAAAGCCTTATTAAATCTCCTCTCGAAATTATTGGCATTGGGGCAGGCAAGATAGCTCAGTGATCTAAAGAACCTGCTTAGACAAGCTTAGGCAAAAGTGCAGGGACCATGGTTTGATCCTGGGCACCACATGCCACACTAGCCCTGCTCCCAGGGCGGGCTGAGCTGGCCACACAAAAAAAGAAATTATTGTCCTCAATATGTTAAAATCAGCCTCGTGACTTGCTGACGAGGTATGTATTCATTCAAAGAAGTCTTCAGGTGGGATTGACGGTACACACCTATAATTCCAGCACTCAGAAGGCTGAGGCTGGAGGATTGCTGAGAGTTGGAGGCCAGCCTGGTCTACACAGTGAGTTCCAGGCCAGCCCACACTACATAGTAAGACAGTATCTCAAAAAATAATCCCCCCAAAAAGAAGTCTTGAAGCTTTGTGTCACAATCACCACAAGCTCGACATTTGGGGGGGGGGAGTGTAGCAGTGAATGAGGTAAATGTAGTCCTTGTGTTCATGGAGATCAGCCTAAATGGGAAGCAGTCTATCTATCTAAAGAGATAAAATTAAACTCCTATTTAAAGAGATAAAATGTGTGATTTTTAACAATCCTTGGTTGGATGATGGTACAGTACAATTGTTACCTTTCTCCAAAGGTGTTGCTATTGGGACAACCTGGATAAAAGGTACACCGGGCCTCTCTGTGTCATTTCTTACAAGAGCATGCAAATATACAATTATTTCAAAACTGAAATAATAATTTTAAAAAGTACAAACTCTTAAATGGAATGAGAATGACATTGTCCTTTGTCCCCTCAAAGTTCTATTTTTTTTTTTTTTGTACTAGAAATTAAACTCAGGACCTTGTACTTTCCAGGCAGACATTTGTGCCACGCACTATATCCCCAGCTATATCTATTTTTATAGCCGGTAGAATCTGAAGACAATAACAATTGTGGTATTCTTTTTTAGCACCCCAGATAAAAATGCCGTACCCTGATTAGAAGGACATATAACTTTAGAACTGTACCTACAGTAAAAGCAATAATAAATAACTTACTTGTAAGTGGAAACATATTTCCTAAGAGCATCTTCTTAAAACTCATGAATTTGCATAACTCATTAGCTTAGCTTCTAGAGACTGATTATATATATATATTTCAAGTGGGTATTTTATCACTGTACAAATTCCTGGCCACAGATCCCTTATCCGCCTTCCTTATTAATCTTCTGGAAAATGTGTGCCTTTAATCTTAAAAGAAAATAGGGGAATGAAGAAAAAGCAGAGAATTAAACCTTCCAGGATCAGGAAATTTGAAAGTTTTTTTAGGTATATGTGCTGCTGACATAAGCACTTGGAGTCTTGCTTTTATTCGTGTAGACTACTGTTTTTTATGCTGAAAGAGTTACTTGAACAGAGACTTAGTAGGTAAAACACAGAGTACAGGAGTCTTATAAAAAGTATCTGGCCTTCTCTGAATTTCCCAAGTCAAACAGTCACAAAATGCAAAGGAATTGGTTGATCAATTACAGAAGAGACATTCAGTAAATGTCCCTGTGAAAATTGTTTCATAAAAAGTTAGACAAAGGAGCATCAGCTATTCTGTGATTAAGGATGATGGAGCTTATGTTTTGATGACCTGAGGTAAGCAATGTGAAAGTTCAGGAAGGAAATAGGAAGTTATCAAATAAGAAAGTGAACAATGAGGTTTCTTGTACCTAGATTAGATTTTCATGGAATCCCTTTGTGTGAAAGTGGCACTTAGCAGACAATGGTGAAAAGAAAAATGGTCGTGAGAAAATAATGGAGGAACAAAACTATGTGCATGGGGAACAGAAATTTCACATCCTTGGGCTGGGTGCAGTGGCATAGGAAGATACCAGCTTCTCAGGTGGCAGAGGCATGAGAACAGCTTCAGTTGAGGAGTTTGAGGCTAGCCTGGACAACAGAGAAAGACCCTGTAACTCACATGTAAAGAGAAAAGTAAAAGAAGAAAAATAAAGCAACTTGAAGTACTTCAGACCAGAATATGCTTGACTAGTGCTGTGACGTGAATATGATTTTCCCCTTCTGAAACGCATTTTGAAAACTGATTCTCACTGCGCCCATGCTGCGATGCGGGTAAACTCCTTAAGTGGTGATTGGATTTGCCTTTCTATCTCCGGATCCTTTATCACCAGGACAGTTTGTTGTAAAGTGAAAGCACTCCTTGTATTTCCCCTTTCCACCTGCACCTGTTTCCCTTCCACTTTCTACTCTGAACAGATGCAGCATGAGCTTTTGGTCAGGGCTGCGTTCTTGGGCTTTTCAAGCTCCCAAACCAAGAGCCAAAGTACAGAACTTTCCTTTATAAAGTGCTCAACCTCAGAGACTGTTATAACAAGAGAATATTGGACCAGGACTTATAGTTTGAAAAATAGCAAGATCATGTTAGGCAAAACTGGAGAACAATGTCAGGTGAAGAATGATTTTCGCATCCCTGGTGAACAGGCTGACTTTACTCTAGACAGTGGGAAGCCATTGGTAGGTTATCAATAGAAAATGATTTAATTTGAATGGGTTTTTCTGCTAGGGGTTGGAATTCCTACATGTGTTATCTTCATTTTGGGAGTTGTCAACTTTTCTCTTAGAAAAAGAAAAGTTGTTCTAAAGCATCTTAAGAGATGAGAATTTGCTACCCTTAAGTGGGTGCTAAGCAGATGCATTTAGGGCCTCAGTTTTCGTGAGAGAGCAGGGTATGAACAGAATTGACACCAGGTAAGGTCTGTGCGATACCCTAATTGCAAGGCTTTGGTAAAGCTACCTCACCTCTGATTACCTCCTATCTAAAGTGAAAATAGTAGTAAACATTTTATTATGCTTTCTGTGAAGATTTAATGACTTTCTGCATGACCAGTGCCTTATACATGTCTTATACATTTTACATGCTTAATAAATGTTAATTATGTGATTATTTTTGTAGATGAGGGCATACAAACAAAAAGGTACAGAATGTGCAGCAAATAGTTGTTTGAAGCAGAATGTGGGATGCACGCACTTGTGTGTGGTTGCAAGTGTGTGTGTGTGTGTGTGTGTGTGTGTGTGTGTGTGCCTGTGTATCCTTGGGTTCAAACTCATGATTCACCTCTTAGTAGCTCTAAAACCTTGGGCAAGTTACTGAACCATTCCATAATTAAATATATGTAACTTTTTTTTCTTTCTGTATAAAATAAGAGTGATAACAGAGTCTTCTTGCATTAGGATTACGTTTCATTCATAAAATAGAAAATGAAAAATAACAGTGGTTTAAAAAATAGATATGTATTTCTCATATGAAAGTTTAGAGGTAGAAAGTGTAAGACTGGTGTGGAATATCCAAGATCAACAGGGTCTCATTCCCTTTCTGTCTTCATGAGCTACCAGCCCTACCACTTGGGCTTCCATTTTGAAGCTACCTCATGAGTCTATGGGGTTTTTTAAAAAAATCTTTTATTTATTCATGTATTTGGTACAGAGTCTTGCTGTACAGCTCAGACTTGTAGCAATCTTACTGTCTCAGCGTCCCTAGTGCTGCGATTACAGGTGTGTGCCACCATGCCCAGTTTTAGTGGCAGGCTTGGCACAGGGCTGGCATGGCATGTGGCACTGGGGATTGAACGCAGGTCCTTGTGCTTGTCAGCCAGTTGCCTAGATGGTCAAGCTATCTCCCCAGCCTCACCCCATGGTTCTAGAAGTCTGCTGAAGTTCCAGTCACTTAGGCTTCATTCTATGAAATAGAAAGAGTCACAGAGGGCAAAGAGGATATATTTATATATTGGGATAGTCCCTCTAATTAGTTTGTTTTAAGGTCTGGCATAATTGTAATTGCATGTACTTGTGCAGAATTTAGGATGATCACATACAGTTGAAAAGGAGGCTTCAAAATGTGGTTAGTGGGTGGCACTGCTATCCTTAATAGAATCAGTCCTGTTTATGAAGTAAAAATAGTAGATATTTGATAGGATCCTAGTAGGCACAGCCACACCCCCAACTAGGATTGTTTTAAGGTTCCATGAGGTAACATAAACAAAGCATTTAGTTCAGTTATATAAACAAAGCTTTTAGCTCAGTTCCTTACAGGGAGTAAGTGCTTGATAAAGATGGCAGAATATATACTCTGTCCAAGAAATCCTACTCTAAAAACTCTTAAGAGAATAAAGGAACCATGTGTGTTGTGCCACTTGCAGAAAAATGTTATTCAGCTTAAACACTGCCACACTTTCACCAGATTGGGTGGCCTTAAACGGCTTTGGTTGAAAATCTACAGAGGAAATTTTATCCTGAAATAACATTTCAGCTTAATTATGACAGTCTTTCTTCCTGAAAAGCCAGCCCATTTTTAACTATCCTACACTGCTGGAGAATATGGAAAAGCCACAAATTCTGGTCTCTGAGCTAGACTGGGGCTTGAGAACCCGTCCTCCACCAAGCTTTAGTTGGAGCCAGCTGCCAAGGAGAGAATGTACAACTTTCCAAAGGATGACCTTTCAGAAAAATAGAGAAATAAAAACAAAGGCACAGAGTCTTAGATTTTAACAAGCATTATGGGCTAATAAGAACATGTCATTTCTGTTTGTTTTGACAGGATTATCTTCATTATTTCTAGTTTCCCTCACTTGCAATGTTCATTTTAAACAGGCATATAAATGAAAGGTGGTGGTAATATTGTAATTAAGAAGTAAGGTTTTGGAAGTATAGCCTGATTAAATTCTTTATCATAAATTCTTTATCATAATTAGTTATTATTTAATTTCATTAGTGGTGAAAGAAAAATGATTTCCCCAGACAGAAATACAATGACTGTTACATGACCTCAGAGGCGCACAATAAGTACTCAAATTCCTTGTGTTTTAATTTGAATACATGAGTGGCAGACACCTTAATCTGAATAAAAAGCAAAAAAAAAAAAGAAAAGAAAGATTTATTTGTTAATTGAATCATGTCCTGTCACTAATCCTAACCACAATAATTGGTGGGCTGCTCTAATTCAATTCCCTTTTAAATATGTTGGATGACTCATTTCTCTTCTGAGTTATAAGGCTGCCTCTTGAGACTGCCATTTCTACAGTACACAGTTGTCATGCTCAGGGGTAGGATACCATAAAAAGAATCTCTCTTTGGCAGATTTACTGGGGCAGAAATGCACCATAAACACATTTTGCACGATGGTAAGCCACAGAAAGAACATGACGCAGCACAAAATTGATCACGTTTTAAGTATCCTAAGCACTTAATTTACATTTAATGAGACAGTTACTAGAAAGGATTACAGATCATCTGTCTATTCCACAAAAGTATCTGAAAATTTGAAAGGGGTGTTTTAAACAGATGTAAGTTTCCTCCTGCAGATGCAGACACTTCCCTTTTTGTCAGACGCCTTCCCCTTTTGTATTTGCATTTGATTCAGTTTGCTGCAATGATTTCCTAGAGCCAAATGAATGCGCATATCCAGGTTTATCTTCAAATCTGTCTGAGATCTGCTCCTTTCTGCTCTTCTCCAGGGTGTCCATGACTTATGAGTTTATAGGAATATTCTCTTGAGTCAGGCAGGTAAAAGGAGTCTTAGATCTATTTCCATACAAAAATAATCTGAGTATGAATAATGTTGCACAAAAAAAAAAACTAGTTTGAAGTACTCAAAACCGTACTAGAAGCAAAAGTTCATTCAAAAGGTGCTAAATAAAAAGCCCAACCTGAAGAACTCCTGCACAGGACCTGTTTGCAGCAGGAGGACTTCCGAGAATTTGTGGCTTGATGCGTGAGCCCAGTCTAGCAGGGGCAACTTCCTGGCAATGCAGGGCCTGGCCTTAACTTCCTGGTTCTTGTTCACTGTCAGTTGACTTCCTCTTTGGCCTTGCCCTGCTTCTGCTGCTTACAGTGAACAACGTGTGAACCAGTCATTTTGCAGGACATTCTGTGTGCCAGGACTTTCAGAGCTCTCTTCTCTCATTTATTCCTCAGAACTCTGAACTCTTGGAAATGAGAAAGCCCATGACTTCAAATGTAAAAAATAAATGAAGTGGTTTTCCCAAAGTCTAAAGTTGGTAAATCTATCTTTTTTAATGTACTTGGTACAGCATCTCACCACACAGCTCACACTCATAGTGATCTTCCTGTTTTCACCATCCCCAGCATTGGAATTACAGGTGTGCACCACCACGCCTAGTCACAGTGGCCTGCTCAGCATGTCTGGGGGCAGGGCCAGCGCAGCCTTTGGTACCAGGGATCAAACCCAGATTCCTGCATTTGCCTACGCAAGCACTTAGTCCTCTGAGATTCTCACTGGCCCTTAAAGTTAGTAAATCTAAAAAATATTTATACAAAGTCTTTTTCATTAGAATGTTTGTAATATGCTCCTCTACTGCCCTAGGTTGCCTTCCCATCACCACAAAGCGTACCTCTCTGTTTTTCACCATCTCTTTCCACTTTGAGAGCACCCAAAAGACAAATACTCTATTCCAAAATCTTAGTTCATGAACTTAATTTGTTCTACAGTTTTGGGAAAGATGGCCGCAGTCATGCTCATTGTTTGCAAAAAAAAAGCTTTGAGAACGCAGTTGCCATTGTAATTTAAGAAAACCCAAATGTTGAATCCACATGTGTGTGGCTGCACAGCCTGCTTTTTACTGCTGGCTTTGCTGCCTCCTGTCCTGGAAACCTGACTCCCCTGGGATTCAAGGCGCTCCATTTCCACTCGTCAGCTCTCCCACTCCTCAGGTGCTCCTGTCCTCTCCGGTCGTCACCGCCTGTCTTTCAGTCTGGATCTCTACGTATGTTGTATTCTGGTAATGGGTCATTACTTGCTGTTGATCTGTTCACTCTAGGACCATGGTGACCTCACCAAGTAGAAATAAACAAGCTCCTACTATGATACAACTAGCTGGTCAATACAGCATAGTCTAATAGGATAGTTTTCATTTTCATTTTCCCATTGTTATCATTTGTATCTAGATGGCCCCCAAAGCCTCATGCAGTCATAAGTGGAGTGCTTCACAGGGGGTGATGCTGACATCAATGGGGTGTGATTACTAAATTAGTTCACTGATTGGTTCCGCATAGTTTTGGATGCGGAGAATGAAGGCCCAGCAGTGGTTCCCTGCGGAGCAACAGTTTATGTGGGAGGACTGTTAGAAATGCTGACAAGGGTTGAAGGAAAAATTTCTTTTGATAACCTCACATGGTCATTTTTACTTTATATTTAACTAAGGAACATATTTTTGTTAGAGTTTAGGAACCTGTATGAATGGAAATCCAGCTGCAGCAGCAGCAGCAGCAGCAGCAAAATGTGGTTATTTTCACACATTGTTCTGTGTGTTCAAGTCTCTGAGGTATTTCTTTTGGAAGTTATGACTAGAAGCAGAACTAGGTGTAGTGGACTGACTACCTGGTATCCCCTAGTAATCTCTGATTCCTGCTGTTCATGCCTGTATAATCATATCTCTT
>NW_004524854.1:1270087-1271114 GCF_000260255.1 Octodon degus
AAGAGGCTATAACTAAATTGTACCTATAGGACTTGTAATCTGTAGAAAATGTGTAACAGATAAATGCAGAGTTTTCCTGGGAGTTTTAGCTAAGAAGATAGTTTCCTATTATCAGAAGAAAAAAGATCAGAGTTAGGTTATTATGTATCACCTGGGCAGGAATTTGATATTTACTGTACTGGAAAGAGGGAGAAAGTCAAAGTTGTTTGTGTGTTATTTTATTCCTAGTTCAGAGAATATCCATAATATTGCCCTATGCAGGCGCTAGTCTGCATTTGGAATTTGATTGGTGTCAACTAATGTGTAGTTGAAACTGAATTATTTAATATATTGACTTCCTAGCTAACCTAGATACTTCAGAAATTCTTAATCATTTCAGGATTGAAAAAAAAATTCTTTTTCTTCTCTCTACCATCATTTCTGTCAATTTTATTCAGTTTCTCTTATCTTTGGGACGTAGGTTCTCTCTTCTTCCTCATCCCTGTCCCCTCCATTCTTCTGTCACCCACATTGCAGGTTTGGCTGCAGTCTGGATCTTTGGCTTCCTCTCCTGTCGGTCTCTTCCAGCCACACTTCCCATCATTCCCAGCACATGCTCTGCCTTCTCACTGTTCTATGCACAGGGGGCTCCTCCACCAGACACGCTCTCACTCCCCCTGGCACCTTCTACCTGGAAAATTGTAGTAATTCTTCCAGACATTTCTTTTCTGCTAGGCTGTTTTTCTTCCTCCTGCCTCTTCTCTCTTTTCCTCTTGAAGCTGTGCTGTACAGGTGAGCGTAGTCACTGTCTCCTCTCAGCTCCCTCAGCAATCAGCGCTCATCCCATTACAGGCGTTCTTGTGCTAATTTATCATTTTTCTTTTTGTATGCCCTGAATTACTGACCGTGAACCCATCAAGGGTGCAGATCTTATTTTATTCATCTTTGGACTCCACATACCTCAGCACAGTGAGGGAGACAAGAGCAGAACCCTCAGCCTGCCTTGTGTGACTGACTGAATGCAAAACCAACATGCAGACTGGTCAGG
>NW_004524854.1:1271353-1276489 GCF_000260255.1 Octodon degus
GCCCCAGGGCGGGACCAGCACGGCACCTGCAAATTTAGAATCTTTAGAAATAAGAATGATATACTTCCTCAGAAGTTCCCCAAATGTACCATCATGTTATTCTCTGTTCTCCCTTCCTCTTGAAGCAGTAAAAGATAATAAATGAGAGAAATCATGGCCATGAGGAGAGGATCAGAGCTCTTGATGATAGCAATTTCATCTCAGGCTTGTCCTACATTCCGTCTCTCTAAGGCCACAATTCCTCTGTTAACAGGCTGCATGTTTATTTACTTTATGGTGTTCCTTATAAAGTAGCAATTTTAATACATAAAACCAACCATAAGTAATTCTGTTCTGCAGATGAGAAATTCACTTTTCTTTTTGTATTATTCAGCTCAAAATGTCATCTGAAACTGAGCGAGGCATGAGGGAGCTTACAGCTCATTATCCGGTAGTCACATGCTGAGCACCGTGCTAGCCCCAGGGACACAGAAATGAATATGGCTCAGTCTGTCAAACTTAGGAGTCTGCGTGGTGGTGGATTGAGAATGCGGAATAAATGAGCACTGATATTACAGTGTGCTAAGTACTATGGTGCAATCACAGCTCAGAGGAGGGGCTTTGGACCCACACTAGGGTGGACACAAGGGGTCTAGATATCAGATAGTTGAGGTGCAAAGCACAACGTCCCATGCTAGTGGAGAGTCATGTCTCTTGATATCCATTCCAGGGTTCTTGTTGATATTCAACATTATTACAGGAAACTGCACACCATGATTTTGTAGCCCTTTCGGGGAAACTGCTTACCATAACTAGGGAATTGCATGCAAATAAGTTAAAGACAACCATGGCATTCCTGGCACTTGGGTTCCTTAGGAATGATTACTTATAATTCAAGCAGTATGTCAAGGAGCTGACAGCTTTAAGGCTTGACCAAGTACTGGCACAAACGGTGAGGAAGCAAACCTCCAACCCTGAGCCTGAGTAAATAAGACAGTTCTCTCTCAGGAAACTCAGCAGTTCAAAAATGGAGTCTCAGTGGAATCATGAACACAAAGTAGTGCTACTATACAGACTGCAGCACCACTAACTCTGTTTCCTTTCTTCATCAGATGTCTCTGGGTCAGACTGTAAAGCATGTGCAGGGAGCGGGGGCTCAGTGCAATGGCCAGGCTTGGATTAAAATCTCAGCCCTGACCCTCACTATCAGCATTGTCTAGAGTATGTTATTTAATGCCTGTGTCAATTTCTAAATTTACATATAGGAAAGAATGTTATAGCACCTTCTCACAAAATTGGGCGGATGTGATGAAATTAAGTTTCAAAGGCCCCTAGTATACAAGTAAAGTTGCAACTACTGCTTATTGTCACTTTTGCTATTTATTTACTCTTGCCTCTGACATGTGTGACCTTGTTGTATCTATGTTATTTGTTTTTTTAATGTATTTAGTACAGGGTCTACAGGATTTCACTACACAGACCAGACCCATAGTGATCCTCCTGTTCTCAGCCTCCCAAGCGCTGGGATTATAGGTATGTGCCACCATACCTAGTCTCATTTGTTGTCTAAGTGCACCCCAGGGGTAGGGTCAGCATGGCAGGCTGGGAATTGAGCCCCCAGCCCCTGCATTTGCCTAAGCATGTGTTTTAATCAGCTGAGCTATCTGGCTGGGCATATCTATGCTCTTAGACGCAGTTTCCTCATTTATAAAACAAAAAAATTGAAGTCTTTCTGAAGCAAGTACCTCATTTCTGCCTTTCGAAGTTTCTGGTGATTAAATATACATTGTACCTTCATGGCTTTGTCTTTGTCTTCAGTCTTATAGCCTCTGAGGCACAGGTGATATCATATTCATGTCTGTAGGTGAGGAAACAAAAGCTCTGACATGTGCCTGGGAGGTAGTGCTGTGATCTACATAGTAAAGAGGTTGGAGGGAAAATGACCTGTCCCAGGGCATGCCACTCTCCGTTAGGCTTCCTGCAGCTACTCGCTGTTAGTTGTGTCAGTCACAAGAGCTAAAGCTTTCTGCCCTTTTTTTCCTAAACCCCATGATAAGGGCCCTCCCTCCATGTGTGATTTCACCGACTCTACAACAAACGGAGTATTGAAGTCTGGCCCAGGGAGTTTAAGTGACTTACCCTGTAGTACAGCCTTGAATTGGCTGGATGCAAGTTACAAGTCTGTAAAACTACAGTTCAGGCTTTAATCACCACTACCCTGAGCGACCTGCTGTAGGCAGGAGTCACGAGGACACAAAAGAACTCTATTTAGTTTTCTAAGACTGAGGATCAAACCCGTGGCTTTCATAGTGAGCTACATCATGAGTCTTTTTTTTTTATTTAAGGCAAAATCTCACTAAGTTGCTGAACTGCCTAGGCTGAGCTCAAACTTTCAGTCTTCTTGCTTTATCCTTCCTAATGTGGGGATTACAAATATGTACCACAATGCCCTTCTCAGATGAACTTTAAGAACATTACAAAAATAGCAGGGTTTGGTGAGGCAGATTTGAAATCCCAGTCCTCTGGGAGGCTGGGTCAGGAAGTCTGCGAGTTAGAGCCCAGCCTGGAGAATTTAGTGACTTAATGACACAGAACTTACTTCAAAATAATGAAAAATGGGCTGGGAATTCAGCTCAGATCAAAAGCCTTGAGTTCAGTCCCTAGTACTTAAAAAACAAAACAAAACAAACAAACAAAAAACAAAGGCAGCAAGACGGTTGCTGAATCGCTGCGAAATAATCATTTTAAGATATTTCATTTAGCAAGGTAAGGTGGTTGTAATGCATTTTAGAAGAATTCTCTTTGAAAATGATCAGGCCAAGGTGCTGGTACATGCTTGTAAATGCCAGCACTCACTTGGGGGGCTGAGGATCTCTCTCTTTTCTGTTAGCTATCTTTTAGTTCTTTTATATTTACTTCAAGTTTTTTTTTTTTTTTTTTTTGAACCGGGGATTGAACTCAGGCCCCTGCTCCTGCCAGACAAGCGCTTATTCTACTGAGCTATCTCCCCAGTCCCTCAAGTTTCTTATGTAAGAGAAACTATGTGAATATTTTAGAAAACTAGAAACCTGGTGAAAGCTGTCCTGAGGTCGACATCTCATTCCCTTCCCTCTCTGGGCTGCAGTTTTCCTTCTACACCAAGAGAGGCATATCCTTGCTCAGTTCTCCAGCTTTCATGTGTGTGTGATTCTCCTGAAGATGTTGTTAAAATCCAAATTCTGAGGAGGGTCCCCACTTGGAGATTCAGCATTTCCAAGAACATCTCAGACAGGACAGTCCTGCTATCCTTGGGACCACGCTTAGCGGGGTTAGATCACCTCGCATCCAACTCTAAAGCCCAGGTGGGGTAACAAATCCCAAATTTCTAAGCAAACAAAGTGACTGTTGATTTTATTCCTTTCCTTTTTTTTTTGGACAGTGAAATTTCTGACCTTTGCTGTCTCCAGCATATTTCAAGTCCCCCGAGTAGAGATCACAAGGCTTTGGTGTTGCTCATGGGAGGCTCTGGAGGTGAGAAGTGGGGAGCTGACGAGACGGGCCAAAGACTGCATGGCTGCTCAGCGTGCTGGATTCCCTGGTTTGAGCTGGGCACTCTGTTTTGCTTGCAAACTTAACTCTTTTTCCCCAGGGCACCACAAGGCACTTCTGGATGTAGTGTCTCTTGCACCTCCTTTCTGGCCTGTTGACAAAGAGGGCTTTTAGAAGGAGAAGTCAGCTCCTGCTCTCCCTGCGGAAATCAAGCATGTCACTCTGCCACTTGTTCAGCTGGCAGAGTCAGAAGGCCATGCTTGGCCCCGTTTTCCTGGCAGGCTCTCGGTGCAGTGGGCCATGCAGCCTTCTTCTCACCCTCCTCAGACTGAGGTTTTTCTCTGCCTGATGGAGAACATGTTTAGGTAGTTCAAATATATACAAGGAAAATAAGACTTATGCCAGTGCAACCTAAACTTCTCGGAAACCTCAGATGCTTCAAAGCTTAGAAATATTTTTGTTCACTCAACTTCAAAACTCCAAGATGACATTAACAAATATTTAGCAGATCTTAATTTGGCTCATTAAGTTTTATTCTTGGGTGCTTCAGTTTGTTTTTATCTTTTCCTTTGGAGCATAATTTCTGTTTTATTTTTCTTTTTAAACTTTGTGTTCTAACTGCTGAACAGGGTCTCAGGGTAAATCCTGCAGGGATTTGACTGAGCTTGTCAGATATAAAAGTTACACTTCTTGTTATATAGGTCTTGCTTTATCTTGGACTTACCTATCCAGCAGAAAGGTATAAAAATGAGGTATAAAAAGTAAAGCCATATTAATATGCTGAGCTAAAAAGGCTTAGGTCAACAACTTCTGACATTGCCAGTCATGTGGAGAACCCCCTACTATTATGGACTGCTGGACTATATTGGATTACCTTGCTGAATTCATGCACCTACAATATATGAGTGACAGTAGCATACCCATCTCTGACAAAAGTAAACGAAAAAGGGGGAAATAAATTGAAGGTCCATTTCATACTAAAAAATGTATATCTGTATATACAAAATAGCATACATATACAGCTACTTTCTCTTAAATGAGAAGAAAGTTTTGAACTAATAGTGTTTAGACAAGATATCATGCCTGCATCTTGTACTATGAATAACTACTATGCAATGTATTAATTTTTGTAACTGTCCTACTAACATGTTTTGAAACTGTCTCATTGTTACTTCTTTCACAATAAAATTAATATATAAAAAATAAATAAACTTTGTGTTCTAACTGAAGTCTTTTCTTGGCTACCATAACTTCCTGTCTGCACCCAGGGTGGAAATGTGCAGTTTAGCTGAACCCTCTCCCTGAGTGCTGCTGACATGCAGAACCTTCTGATCTTTGAGAAGGTCTTATTTAAATGCTCCTGGGAGGCACAGACTTCCTCCTTTCCTTAGCATAGCTCAACAGAGAGCTGCCACCAGAAACTGAGACTTGACTCACGAACCTTCAAATATCCTCTTGGCTTGCTGAGAGGAGACTTATGTTGGAGCTCATGAGAAATATCAAAGAGAGTCAGGAATCAGACTGCCTTCATGGGATCGATTTGGCAGTAGGTTTTGTCCCTTTCCCATTTTGTTTTGATTTTTTCCATTATTTTATTGAGAAATAAATAGCAATGAGACAGTTTCAAAT
>NW_004524854.1:1277953-1307770 GCF_000260255.1 Octodon degus
ATTATACCTTTCTATTTGTATTTCTTCTTTTGAGTTCTTATACTAGGGAGACTATATGATATTTACACATGTGTGTCTGGTTTATTTCACTTATGAGTATCCCTTTCCCATTTTGAATTTTAACTCTGGGGGCTGGGGCTGGCCTTTTTCTGTGGTGATCTGACACTGATAATGTGCACCTCTATTTTATGCTGTCCTGGCTTCATAGACAACTAGTAATTTTTTCTCCTTGCTATCAGATAATGTAGGTTGACACTTTTTGTTTCCTATTACTAACATAACAAGTTACCACAAATGCAGTGGATATCAATAGTCTCATAAGGAAAAAAACAGTATTGGCAAGGTCATGTTGTGTCTGAAGGCTCAGGGGAGAATTTATTCCATTTGTTTTCCAAATTCTAGAGGGTACCCGCATTCCTTGTCTCATGGTCTCTTCTACTGCTTTCAAATCTCACAATGGAAAAGCACCTACGAGCAGGTGCAGGGGTCAGAGGTTCGATCCCTTGGTCTGTTGTGCCGATCCCACCCCCAGGGCACACTGAGATGGCGATTGAGACTGGGTATGGTGGTATGTGCCTGCAATCCCAGCACTTGGGAAACTCTAAACAGGAGGATCAATATGAGTCAGATCTAGTAGTCAGACCCTGAACACCCTGTAGACCCTTCCGTAAAAAAAGTGAAGAAAAATAAGTAAATAAATAAGTCAAATCTTGCAATGGAGAGTCAAGTTTTTCTCACTGTATGTAGCTCTTATCTTCATATTCTTCTTCAGTCTTCCACTTTTAAAAACAACTTACATCAGGATCATTTTAATAATACAGGATCTTTTCCCATCTCAGAGGTTACACATAAGGCTCCCACATAAGGTGACACATTCCTAGGTTCCAGGGAATACGATGTGTATGTCTTTGGGAGCGCATTATTTACTCACATCTGTTTAAGGCAGAGTATCTACTTGACATATATGTTTGCCTCATCATCTTCCATTCTCTCTTCAAAAAAAGCACTAATTTTTGATCCAACTTTTTATCCATATTTAATCCACATAGGTGATATGGAGACTGAGGAGTTGATTTTGTGTTCCAGGCTTAACCAAATGGACAAAAACCTTTCCTCTTACTACAGTAACTAATTTAATGGGTGGACTTAGACCTTAGGCAAACGCATCAATGAGTATCAGTACCTGCTTCAGCTGCAGATGGTGGGACAGAATTGGATGCAACAAAATCATCCCTTTTTGACCAACCGACTCTGTTCAGAGATAGAAATAATCCCAGTGGACACCATCTACACTCTTTTTATAACTCCTTTACGAATGTGATGCTTTGCAGTAGTCAATCTGTTTTCTGTTCCTGTTTTCAAATTCATCTCAAGAAATGGAGTTTCGGGTATAAGGATAATGGTTTGTGCTTATTTGCCATTTATAATTAGTACTCATAGCTGATGATGGTTAGATTTAATCTTGGATTCTCCAGTTCCCAATTCTTTCCATTAGGTTGAATGTCTTGAATACAGTGAGATGAATGTAAAATGGTCTACATGACATTTGGCATTGATAAAGAGGTACAACCAAGAGTGAAATTCTAAGCAGTGAAGGTAGTTGTTCTCATCCTGACCCTGAGGGTCCGCTCCCCTACCAGTACTATGGTATGCTGGCCTGCAATGGAATCTTGAGATATATAGTACAGTTTTAATCATGTACAATTAGCTATAGTTTAAGTGCGGGCCCTGATTCTAAGTGATCTAGTAATTAAACATTATGTTAGACACTGGCATTTACAATAGTTTGTACTAGTGCATATTAGTTATAGAAAACAATAGGTTTCTTTTAGGTATATTTATACATGGATATGACACACTTAGGTCATTTGTATGCATTGACTGCTGTTGCCTTCCCCTCCCCTAACTTGATTCCCTTCCTCTTTTCTAACAATGTTTCTTCTACTCTCATGTTGTGTCTTTTTTTTTTTTTTTTCTAGATTCCTTATGTGGGAGAAAAAACTAGTATTTGTCGGGCCAGCCAGATAGCTCAGTGAATTAAAACACCTGCTTGGGAAGAAGCAGGGACGAGCGTTTGATCACCCACCGGTGTGCCATGCCGGCCCGTCCCCGGGGTGCGCTGAGACAGCGAATGAAACTGGGTGTGGTGGCACACACGTGTAATTTCAGCGTTTGGGAAGCCGAAAACAGGAGGATCACTATGAGTGTGATCTGTGTAGTGAGACCTTGGAGACCTTGTACTAAATACATAAATAAAGAAAATACTAATATTTGTCTTTCTGATGATCTCCACTTCTATTCATCTTCCTGAAAATAACATGACTCCATTCTCTGTTATAGTTGAATAGATTGTTTTATCTATCTATCTATCTATCTATCTATCTATCTATCTATCTATCTATCTATCTTTCTATCTAGATATCCATTCATCCACTGATGGGATCTGAGGTTGGTTTCATATTCTTGGCTGCTGTGAATTGTGTTGTGATGAACAAGCGTATAGGGGTGTGTAGGTATGCATAAAGTATGTTAATCTTGATTTCTTTAGGTATATACCAAGGATTGGTATAGCTGGGTTATATCTTTCAAGGAACTTTTTTTTTTGTGGCGGAACCGGGGATTGTACTCAGCCTCTTGCGCTTGCCAGGGAAGCGCTTATTGCTCTGAGCCATCTCCCCGGCCCCATCGAGGAACTTCTATATTCATTTCCATAGTGACTGCATTAATTTATATTCCTAATAACAGGTTTCTTTTATGAAAGTTTCTTTTTCTGTTACATCTTTACCAATAGGTTTTTTTTTTGATGCTGGTGTTTTCCTTTGCTTGCTTGCTTGCTTTCTTTCTTTCTTTCTTTCTTTCTTTTCTTTTTTTTTTAGTATTCTTGATTATAAGCCATTATATCTGCAGTGAGATGAAATTTCAATTTACATTTTCCTGATGGCTAAAGATGTTGAACATTTCTTTTATATATTCATTGCACACTTGTACTTCTTTAAAGAAGTGTCCATTGTGTTCATTTGACAATTTTTTGATTGAGTTGATTATTTCTTAGTGCTGCATTTTGAGTCATTTACATATTCTCAATATTAATATTTTCTCAGAATAGAGGTTTTTCCATTTATGTAGACTCATTTGTTGATTCTTGCTGTTATTTCTGGAGCTGCTGGAGTCCCAGTAGTGTATGTAGGCAGTTGCCCAGGGTTCTCAAATGTTTCCCTTATACTTTCTAGCACTTTAAAAATTTCAATTTTCTTTTTAAAGCAGAAATGAAATTTATGACCTCTTGCTTGCCAGGCAGGTGCTGTACCTTGTGCTCTATCTCTGGTCTTTTTTTTTTTTTTTTTTTAGTACCAGTGATTTAACTCGGGACCTTGCTCTTGCCGGGCAACTGCTTATTTCCAGGGCGATAGCTCAGCAGCATAAATGCTCCTTTCAGTAGAGCAGCAGAAATGAACAGTACAATTATCCAAGCTGTCCTGTGTACACACATATCCATTACTTTTCCCCTTCCTTCTTGTTTCCTTTTCTCCTTTCCCTCATACCAATTGTTTCTTCCCTTTGAACAGTTTCTTTCCCTTTCACCGAATCTATCGCACCTTTCATGCTTTATTTACTCTTTCAGGTCACCTTTGTGTACTGTACTTGTTGCTACAGGAGTACCAGACAGACCCTCTAGTTTTCCTTACTTGTCTCACTTACGCTATCTCCAGAGTTGAATTCAGCTTGTTGATTTTTCAATTTTCATTACAGTGTGAGTAAAGTCTACAAAATGCACATGTACACCCTTGAGTTTGTGTGTGTGTGTGTGTGTGTGTGTGTGTGTGTGTGTGTAGTGTGGTTCCAGACCATGCGTATGATAGGCAAGCGCTCTACTCCTAAGCTACATCTCCAGGTCCTCAATGAATTTTATGTCCTTGTTATCTCTATTCAGGTCAAGATAAAAAACTATTTCAATTGCATCAAAGATTTTTGGTTGTGGCTTCTGGATCTAACTCCAGCTACTCCATCTCCATCCTCCAGAATCTGTTATCCCAGAGGTAAACAACAGGAATGGCAACAGTTTTCTAAGGTCTTTTATTGAATTTAACATAAATGGAATCAATCAGCATGTGCTCATTTGTCTCTGACTTCTTTGGCTCAATACAGTATCTTTTTTTTTCTTTGTTTTGTTTTGGGGGGAAGGATCTACAGGGCGTTCAGGGTCTCACTACTAGAACAGACTTGTAATGATCCACCTGCTTACAGCCTCCCAAGAGCTGGGATTACAGGCACGCACCACCATGCCCAGTCTCAATTGCTATCTTAGCTCGCCCAGGGGTGGGGCTAGCTCCACAGGCCTGGGGATTGAAACCCCGACCCCTGAGCCTGCTTGCAGGTGCTTTAATCCGCTTAGCTAGTTGGCTGGCCCTCAATATAGTATCTTTGTGATTCATCTATGTGAATTCCTTCCTATAGAAGTTGTCTATTCTCTTGCATTGCTGGATAATATTTCAAAGTTTCTATGAATACATTAGCTTATCTAGTCACTTTACTGTTTGGTTACAGTTTTGTCCTATAGTTTTAGGTTATTGTGCAGAAAGTTGCTGTAATAATCTTGTGTCATAGCGTGTGTCTTTTAGCGTCTGGTTCAAATTGGTTTGCATCCAAATTCCTGGTCTATTCGTAATTATAGCATTTGGCTATACTTTAAAGATACTTGTGAATCTCCTACAAGGGAGGAAGGGAGTAGGCAACTAAATGATAAAGGCAGAAACCGCCCTTACTCAGAAAAGTGCTTTCACTCAGATCAGAGTTGGTAGTGGGATGATCCCAAAGTTCCCAATGCATGTGTGTTTCCCTCAACTCATTCCCCGCATTTACATGAAGCCCATGATTACTAGGGCAGGAATAGAAATTACCATCAGCTGAAAAGTATTTCTAGCTGGTATTCTAGTAAACTAAAAGTGAACTAAAATGGGCTACAGCTAATCATGTGCAAATAGAACATGCCCTGCCTCCTGCATTGGTATTCTAATTTCTCATGAAGAAAAGTTCTTGGAAATTGTTAGACTCAGTCTTTAACCCTTGTGTAAGGTAAAATGAAAAGTCCTTTGCCCACAGCCCACTCTGTGCCCCACACAAGCCAAGATTCAAGGGGTTGTGAAAGGAATCTTTGTCTTAGAAAATCACCACCTAGTGGGAAAGGCAGACAGATGTGTATAAATAACCACAGTAACGTCATGACGGCTGGGGTAGAGATATACACAAATGCTTTAATGCTACAGAGTAAATGTGATTAATTTTGGGCGCGAAGGTTGAGAAAATCACAGAAGGAAAGTTGAATTTAAACTAGGCCTCGAAGCCCAAGTGTGTGTTCACAAGATATACAAAGCGGGATGTATAAATTCCTTTTGAATTCCTAACTTGGTATGTCATATGTTTTTATGTGTGTGTGTGTGTAATACTATATTATTTTATTTTTTTTACTATTATACTATTTTAAAGGAAATTAAATTAATATTTTTCAATGGTAAATTATATTTGTACATTTATGAGGCATAATGTGATATTTTGATGTACATATGTAATACACAGCAGGAGACTATGTTCAATCATAATATATTATAAATTTCTAATAACTAAGGCAGTAAATCAAATGTCTCACCTCTCAACATAAAAATGCTGTCTAAATGAGGTGATGAATATTTTAATTAGATTGACATAATCACTCCACATTGTATACTATTATTTTTTGTGTGTTTGCTTTGTTGGTCGGGCTTTATGCAATTTTTTTTTTCGGAACCGGGGGATTTAACTCAGGACTTTGCGCTTGCCATGGAAGTGCTTATTCTACAGAGCCGTCACTCTGGTCCCTCTTCATGCAATTTTGATATGTTGGTTTGCCATCGGAATTTTAACTAGATCATTTAGCTCTTCTCTGATGCATTTTTCTCCCCAGGGTAAAGCTTTTCTTTAATGTTTGCTTTCTTCGTTCTCCTAATGAACCAAGCTGGCTAACCTTTATGAGATGTTTGATATCTCTTTCCTTGTGTATTCCAAGTTTAAGCCTTTAGCACACCTTAAATGGTCACCAACCTACTGTTTTTGTCTTCATCTTGCGAAACATTTTTCCTTTTTCTGTATCTGCCTCCCCTATGAGTCCTTGAAATCTCAGAGGAGGTGAAGTGAGGTAATAGGAACATTCCTTAAGGAAGATACTAATCAGTTTCTATCTAAAAGGGCAGAAAAGAAATCTGTATCTTCAAGATGGACTGGATTTCAAAACTTTAGGTGGGCTAGGTCCTCGTGTTGAGATACGCAATGGGGTTGATTTACTAATACTTGCAGATGGTTAATCTGATTTCCAGACAAGCAATGTGACATTCCCAAGATCACACAGTTGTAGAGCTGGGACTTGTACACAGGTCACCCAGCTCTCTACCTAGTATTCTTTCTGTTGCAGCAGTGAGGGCTTGCGATACCAAAATTTTTATGCTTCATTAAAAGAATTCTCCTAAACTATATTTTAAATACATTTATAACATTTCAAAAAGATTGGAGTCAATTAAAGGATCTTGGGCTTCAATCATTTAATAATATATATGTTTTCTATCAAACTTCATATTGTGTTCTTTGTCACATCAAGAAAATAAAAGTATAGATTTCAGCTATGAGACCAGTTTTTCATTTTTAAAGCTCCATCACACAGTACGATGAGTAGGTCCTCAGTAAAATGTTCCTTGAATGAAGGGATGGCATATCCTCTGTGTTATTTCCAAAATTAACAAGTGACTGCCCAAGTTCCTGTACACTCCATATTTGGGGATCATTGCATTGTGCCTCCTATTCCCTTCTATTTCTGGACTGAGACAAGAAGACAAGGAAATCTGAAAGTTCATAAATAAATAATCAATGAATGTAAAGCCACAAAATTAGCCAGAATATAAAAAAGGGAACTCATTAGTGCTCTTTTATTTATTTTTTTTAATTTTCTGTATCTAGGACAGGGTCTGTAGGGTCTACAGGTTCTCACTACATAGATCAGACTCATAGTGAGTCTGATTCTCCTGTTTTCAGCCTTCCAAGTGCTGGGATGACAGGCGCACACCACCACGCCATCTCAATCGCTGTCTCTGTGAGCCCCAGGGGCGGGGCCTGCACTACACGCTGGAAATTGAATCCCGGCCAATGTGCTCTGCCTAAGCAGGCGCTTTAGTCCTCTGAGCTATCACGCCAACCTTATTACTCTTTTACTTTTAATTTTGTGCAATAAATTCCATCTTTAATTTTGTCTAATACGTTTTTATTGACTAAATATGTTATGCAAGAGGCAAAGGGGTTCAAGTACTGCTGCCATCCCATTCTCAGTTTCCTGTCTTTCATGGAGCAGCTGCACTGGGAGTTACTCTGCTTGAGGTATGATCTTCAGGGCTTGGGGAAGGGTATTCTGGAATGTAAGCAAAGGGAGAATAACTGGGAAAGAGAGCAGAGATTCATGCAGACAATACAAAGAAGAAAACATTTTGGGGAGGGAGGAATGTTGAAAGCAGTTATTCCGGGACTTCTGTGTGTGAGAAATCTTCAAATTCCTTCCACAGTGTCCCTAAAGAGCTTTCAATAACACTATGAAAGACTTTCAATAAAGCATGACTCTTGAATAAGGAACTGTAGAAATGCAGATTCTCAGCCCCAACCTTGGACCTGTGAGATAAAGAATTCTGGGTAAGGCCTGGCACTCTGTTCGACTTTGCCTTTGAGAGCAACTTTAGGTTCACAACAATATCAAGTAGAAGGTTCAGAGTTTCTATAAAATACTCTGTCCCTACACTCACTTGTTACAGTTGATCAGCCTACATTAACGAACTCTTAGCAGCCATCATTCATATTAGAGTTCACTACTGTTGTGATAGTTCTTCCTCTGGGCTCTTACAATCATTAGCTGTAGTGGTTTTCAGTGTACTGAGATTCTGTGTAGTAGTGACAGCATTTGTTGAGAGGGTAATGTTTACTCTGGACTTAGATTTACTGAGTCAGAATCATGGCCCCATTTCCTACTCTGGGTGAGATTATTTCTTGTAACCTCAATTTCTTTATATCGAAAAATGGGGAGAATATGGTAATATCTATTATATATTTTATTTTGTCTTTTTGACACAGGATCTCACTATGCAGCTCAGGCTGGCCTTGAAGTCACTTTGTAGCCCAGACGGGCCTCAAACTCAGCTATCCTCCTGCCTCAGCCTCCCGAGTGCTGGGATTACAAATGTGCACCACCACACCCAGCCAGTAGTATCTATTTTAAAGTGCTCAGTAAACTGTAAATTTGAAATCTAATGTAAACTAGTTAGTGTAATGCTTGACACATAATGTACAATTATTAAATGTCACCTCTTTTGTTTAGCAGGTTTATGATTAGTGTCTTCTCTGTGCTGATGTTGTGAGATCCCAGAGAATTCACTAGTCAAAGTGTGTAAAAGAAAGTAGGCTCCTCCTGGGCATTCCTGGAATGAAGAGTTGTCTGGAATCAGAGGAAAATCATTTTAAAAATGCCATTTTTCTTGATAGGTGGGAGAGACCCAAGAAGTATGAATCTTAAGCTGTGGAGAGATGAGTCCACTGGCTTTAGGACAATTTCCTCTGGTTACCTGAAGTTGGAGCAAGTTTGTGTGTGTGTGTGTGTGTGTGTGTGTGTGTGTGTGTTTGTTCAAGGATTGTTGTATTTAGCTGACTTCAAATGGAACATGATAGACTTAATGATTTTGAATAGACTTGGTTTGGTTCCTGAATGGCCAATTTTCAGAGATTTTAACAATTAGTGAGTGCTTTTGTAGGATTTCCCATTTCTGCTCTCTTTGTTTCTGTGTCCTGACAGAAAACTGTGGAGGTACTTGACTGCTCTGTGATGTGGCCGCTTGCAAGATTCTCCACACGGGGTGGAGCCTAAGCCTTGTCTCGAACAGTCCCAGTGACTGCTAAACATGTTTATGTGTTTGCGCAAAATGCTGACAGAAACTGACTGTCTCTGAGGCCAAATTCCTTAAGCACTTATCTAAACTCTATACCCTGATCACCTTGCTGAGGACATACCTCATAGAACATCTCATTTCTCTTGCTGTCAGTGTCAAGGACAAACTGCAACACTCCAGAAGTTCCCCTAATAAATCCTTTGGATTGATGATGTTGGTGGTTAAGGTTCTTCTCTCTGTAACCCTGGCTGACTCCACCTCAGGAGGATTTGGGCCATTCACTTGTGGCAATTCTCCTCTGCTGTTTTAGGGTGACTCCGGCTGTAGGTTTGGTGGAATAAAACAAGCTCTATCTGAATAGATATTTTTCATCCCTCCATGATGCCAAGATCCTGCCTTCTGCTTTTAGCTAGGCAGCAGACTCCTCAAACGAAGGGATCGCTCCTTATTCCTTTTGTATCTTCAGAAGCTAGCCCGGTGCCAGACTCCTATTTGACACTTAATTCACTGGTACTTGAAAGGATGAATTACGTGGAGCATCATACTTAGATCAATGGACAGTCTTATGGAAAGTAAGGAAAAAATAAAAGGATATATTCAATGTGTTAAGTGTCCAGTGGAGGAACATAAAGAGACACATACGTATTGATTGCTATGTGATTCTCATCAGATCAGTTCTTTGAAATGAGAATGTTTGCTTGATAGAATGCCTCTTTTTCACCATAGCTCTGAATTAACAAAAATGAAGCTCACAGCTCACCTTCCTGAGCTATAGCATCACACGCAAAAGCCTTATTTATACAATATTCACTAGATCTCTGAACATGGGCAGAGACCACCTGCCCTTTCATTGGCTGCGTATGTTCTTTTGGTCCCATGTGATATGGAAAGTGCATTTGGAGGAGGAATGGAAAGCGTTTCCCTATGTGCTTGGGCTTTTCCTTTCAATTTCTGGTAAAGGTTGAATTTTCAGTTTGGATGCTGGTATTTACCCTACCATTTTCTAAATACAAGCCGGAAAACACAAGACCTCTTTTGTCTCCCTTGTCTCCTTCAACTGCATGCCCTTTTGTGTTCAAAGACAATCCACCATCCACCGTAGCCTGGCTCCACCGATGCCTCAGACGATTCCAGCAGGATTTCTAAAACACTATTTCTCTCTAGTCTCTCCCTGAAGATGAATCAGTTAAAGGAATTTAAGGTGCAAAGCGGGAGTGGGAGAGAGAAGACCCGAGAGCTACATCTCATGAGATGAGTTAGAATGAAACTTGAACAGGGGAAGGTGCCCAAGTTGCCGGTGAGCAATGCTAATCACCTTCAGGATCCCAGGCAACTGCGCCTTGCACAGCAGATTAAAGGCCTCTTGCTTCTGGTTAAGTAAACATTGTAGGTTATCTGCTTTTCAAATTACTACGGAAATGAACTCAAATAGAAAGCATGATCATAGCTTGGGTGTAGGATAGTGCATTAGCTTTTCCTTTGTCCTGCTGATTTAATTGGCCCAGTAAGCACTCTCGAGGTGTTTGGGATTGTAATTAAAGTTGTGGTGCCTGGAAAATCTTCCGTCTGTTATTATATTCTTTTTTTCTAAAATAAACTATCCTAGCTCACCAAACTTGTGGGGCTAATTAGAGCCTAATTAAAGTTACTTGTTTCTATTTTAAAATCTGCCCACTGAGAGAGCCGCAAGGCAGGAGGGAACATATTTTTAAAGTGACAGTTCTAAAAATGCTTCCCACCCTGGTCCCTGAGCTGCATTGCTCTGATTAATGCATTGATTTATTTCCAATGAAAATGAAGGTCTGCCTCCTTTTCTCACTACAGCTCTGTACCACCGGAGGGCCGCCTCCCATTTAGCTATGTGAAAGGATTTGCTTAATGAACAAGGACCCTTATTTTTCATTCATCTTACAGCTGGAAAAGCTGACCACTGCATTCAGAAGGGAAGTTATTTAGTAAAAGACACTTGACAAAATCTGGAACAGAGAGAACAGGAGTCAGTAAAGTATGGAATCCAAAAACAAGGGGAGCACAGCGTTTGTTGAAGACTTACTGTGCACTCGATGTGTTTCTGAACTGTTTGCATCTGATTTCTACTTGAATGTGCTCCACAATCCGATAGCTAAGTATTCTGGAGTGCAGATTTTTACACAGAAGGAAACACAAAGCAGATATGGGAAATTCATTGCCTGAGACCACACAGCTAATAGTGGTGGATCTTGGGTCCAAAGCAAAGTCTAATTCAGCCTTTCAGCACTGGTCCATGATTCCTCCTGCAGAGTTGCATTTTCCCCAGTGAGGCTCTGATAATTATTATCTTCCTGCCTTGGGCTTTCGCCCTTCAAAATGGCAATCATAGTACCTAGGTTTCCACTTGTTTGGAGGAAGAGATAAGATAATGATTTTGAAAAACTATCAAATGTAAAGCAACTTTTATAGATTAGTCACAGGACAATTGTGAAACTTCTAATAGCTTTAATTATTGAGCTCTTCAAGGGGTACTGAGGCAGGAGACAAGGTCATGGCAAAGCCTGCTGGGGAAGTAGGTCTGACCTGTTAATTACAAAATCCCAGGACACATGTGCAGAACAGTTGCCAAAGTCCTGCACATGGACTGCTCAAGAGATGTTGAGCAGATTGTGGATAATATGGCCTGGACCTGACACCAGCCTGAGAAGTGGGAGATACAAAAGGACAGTCGCCACTAAGCACTTTCACATTAATCCACCCTCTCACTGCAGATTGTACATTTTTTGCTATTTGTGACTTGGCCTGAACTCACTTTGCAGAGCCTATTTCCTTTTCTATCTTTAATCAATGTAAAACTTTGCAACCCTTTGTGCTTGTCTTGACCAAATCTTTTTTAGGACAGAAAAAACTTAGGAACCACCACTAGAAGGAGACTTCAGTACTGCAAAACTTGGAAACAATACTGCTTTCAAAATCTTTAGGCCATAAGGAGAGTCACACGGAGAGAAAACATTCTCTCAGGCTTTCACAGCGAGCAAATTGGTCAAGCCGTGGCCATGACTCATCCACATGGCTGACACTGACAAAGGATCTACAAACTGTGGTACAGGGTTTCAGGATAAGTGCAGAGGGGATTTGACTGACCTTATCAGAAACAAAGCTACATTTCTTGTTATATAGGTCTTGCTTTATCTTGGTCTTAACCATCCAGCAGAAAAGTATAAACATGAAGTATAAAAAATAAAGCCATATTAATATGCTGAGCTGTAAAAGGCTCAAGTCAACAACTTCTGTCATGGCCAGTCTTAAGGAAAATCCACTACTATTGTGGACTACTTGACTGTATTGGAATATTTTGCTGAATTCACATACCTACAATATTTAAATGACAATGAAATACTCTCCTCTGACAAAACTAAACAAAAAAGGGGGACATAAATGAACAGCCATTTGGTATCTATATATTCAAAATAGTTAGGATAGATATACAGCTGCATTCTCTTAATTTAATGAATAGAGAGATTTTTTTCTAATAGTGTTTGTGGACAGGATATTATGTCTGCATATTGTACAATGAATAACCACTAAGACAACAATATGAAATGTATTAATTATTGAAACTGCTAGTAATCAGTTTTGAAGCTGTCTCATTGCTATTTGTTTCACAACAAAATTATTTTTTAAAAAAAGAAAAAAGTTTTTAGGCCACAGGCAACGAAAATCCAGGCCTTAGCCTGCTCCTTTGGGTCAGGTACCCTGTGCATGTGGGAAGGCTTTTATGTACTAATAAAAGATGTTTGAGTAAGGAGTGGACCAAATGCATTGCAGTCTTTCTCTTCTTTATTTGTTCCCTGCCTTCTCTTTCTCCTGTGAACTCAGATTCCTAATAGCTCAAGCCAGCATATTCTCTTGGTGACTGGTCTGGTTTCTCAGGCCAGAGATAAGGGATGCAAAACTCTTTGAACCTTCAGTTCTCTACCCCTCAAGGGAAAGAAGACTGAAGTGGGAGTTGGCCTGGAAGCAGGAAATGCAAGTATGGGGGCAATGGAAAATTTTAAGTAAGTATCCACTCTCAGTTCTGTATAGGTACAGGGTCAGCATCTGAAAATATAGCCTTCCTTCAATTCTGTGCCTCATCAGCCTTAACTTAGGGCACGCCCAAGTCCTCCAGTATATGCTCCCGTCAGAAGTGCCGCATATATCTTAGCACATGCTTCTAACCGTGGTTGGAAAGTTAACTTCTCAGCACAGTCTCTGGTTGTGGTTTTCCACTTGATAATCTATTTATTCCTTTCTAGGTTGTAAAAGTTTTATATTGTATATATACTGCAGTAGAGAATCTAGGTTATAAGCACAATAAAAATAGTTACAATTTATTGATTGCATACTGAAAGGTACATCTGCAATTAGCAAGTTTTGCATATATTATTTCTAATCATCACAACAACTCCTTCCAACATAAGTGAACTGATGCCCAGAGAAGCTCAGTTCAGTTTGTAAGCTTTATATTTATTATAGGTCTAGGAAGGCTGATTTGATTGACAATAGAAGGAGGGAAATTCTCCCTCCTTCTCAGCATCCTCTCTCAGCCTATCTTTTCTAACTTGACTAAGTGACCATTATTTAAAGATGCTTGGTCACTTACAACACTAGATAAATAATATGCAAAATTTACTCCTATGATTAATTGCTTATGACATATTATACACTTATAGTGACTGGAACTTTAAGTTTAAATCTCTCTCTTTTTTTTTTTTTTTGTGGAACCAGGGATTTAACTCAGGCCCTTGCGCTTGCTGGGGAAGCGCCATCTCCCCGGCCCCTGGAACTTTAAGTTTAACAGGAGGAACTTTGAGTTTTCAGATGCTGACCCTGTACCTGTACAGAACTGAGAGTGGATACTTACTTAAAATTTTCCATTGCCCAATACTTGCCTTTCCTGCTCCCAGGCCAACTCCCGCTTCAGTCTTCTTTCCCTTATGGGTAGAGAATTGAAGGTTCAAAGAGTTTTGCATCCCTTATCTCTGGCCTGAGAATCCAGACCAGCCACCAAGAGAATATGCTGGCTTGAGCTATTAGGAATCTGAGTTCACAGGAGGCAGCTGAAGGTCGGAGAGAATGAATCACTAGACCTCTGCTCAGGCACAGTTGGGCTTAGGTTCCATTTTCTAAGGTTTTGACACAGTTTTTCTTACAAGAGGCACAGAGCAGTAACCAAAACATTTAATTGCAGTGAAATATTGGGTATGTTAGAAAATGTTGAGGACAAACAGGTGAGAAGAGTTCTCAGTGTGATGCTGGCCTGTAAGGAGAGGGGAGTGTGGGAAGTGCTCTGGAAAAGGGAGCTCCACTAATAGACCAGGCAGCCATGGAAAAGTTAAGCCAAAAAGAGTCAGGATGACTCAGTGAAAGACAGGATGGCCAAGGGCAGGGCCCCAGAGGCTCAACAAACAAAGGACTAATGGCATTTTTGGGGCCAGGAATAAGATAAAGCAAGGAGCTAGATAAGGATTACCATCAAGCCCCTATGCATACCACTCGGGAGAGTGCCTTTGTTCTGCTAGTTTCAGAAAAGTTACAAGAAATGATGCTTGCAAAAGTATGCTTGCTACATACTCTGAATTCCTAGAGGCTCACGTCTAAGCTTGCCTACTAGACTGACCTCTACTTGTTGCAAGGTGGTCTGGGGTATATGAATATAAAAAAAGCAAGGCAAATAGATCCTACGACAAACCAGGGGTGTTCTCCCCTGGGTTCAATACAAGGAGCTTTCTGCTTTCACTTTGCAGTAAATGCTGCTTTCTGCTTGCGCTCTACAATAAATAACTTTGCTCAGTACTCTTCAGACTCTATGCTTTGTAATTCTTTCTGGGTTGAGCAAAGAACCCACCAGCCAGATACTAACACTAAGAAAATGTGACAAAGCTTTTATGCACATAAGGATGGTGAAATACATAATTTTCAGATGCTACCACGAAAACATGGGTGATGTATAAGTTGAAGGCTCTGAAGACATCATTTAATCACTGTTCTTGCTCAGGTGAAGACCTGGTCTTTAACAGCAATTCACACATCTTAAAAATTCTTCCTCTGTTTCCACAGCATCGGAAATTGAGTGCTCACGGTATGGTCGCAGAAAGAGCTTTTAGAGGCTGTGACCTGCTGGATTACAGTGTTAATGGGGTGATTGGATATGGCATTGCGACCAATATTTGTCAGGACTAAGTGGACATAACGTTTCTCTGCTACTATAGGCAAATATAAGAGAATGGAACTGTATATCTATCCTAACAACTTTGAATACACAGATACAAAATGGACATTCATCGGTATACCCCTTTTTTTCTAAGTTTCGTTATTTGAATATTATAGGTGTGTAAACTCAGCAAAATATTCTAAAAGAGTCCAGTAGCCCATAATAGCAAATATAAAAATTGCATGGTTTTGAACTTTTATTTCAAAAATAATATGGTAATGTCATAGAAATGTTTTAAAAATTAAAAAAATCATTTTATAGATGGAATGGATACAATCTTTATCTTTAGCATTTTCTAGGCTTTGGCTGTAAGCATAATTTCACTTCCTTAAGGCAAAGATTACATTTTGGTGAAAGAAATGAATGGTAATATTAGGGGTGGAACAACATCACCACTGTTGGTGTCTGAGATGCTCCTGTTAGTGTCTGAGAAGCAGCAGGTTAAAGGACTGACCTTTCTTATTGTCCCCACCACTGACTTCAGCAGTGAAGAGGAGGCTATAATGTCAAGGGTGGGGGACAAAAGTTTGCAAGAGGTATCTGTGAATGTTTCCCAGCATGAAAGGACTAGGGTTTTTTTTGTGTGGGGGCACTGGGGATCAAACTCAGGACCTTGCAATTTCCAGGCAGGCTCTTATGCCACTGAGCTGTATCTCTGGCCCTGAAGATTCTAACCCCTCTAAAATTTATTTATTTTTTTTTCAGGTACCAGGGATTGAACTCAGGACCCTGCGCTTGGCAGGCAAGCGCTTATTCTACTGAGCTATCTCCCCCACCTCAGCACGAAAGGAGAGTCGTCTTGTCTATCTCTGAATGTGAAAGTGGGCAGCTTTGGATTCGGGACTTTTTGATTTCATCCAGTTTGGCAAATCTGGTTTTCACAGCAACTGAGAGCATCTCTGGCAAGCATGGGTTCCTCTCATCTCACTTTATGCACCAGCTAGTACACAGATTGAATGTAACCATCTATTCAAATAGCCTTCCAGAGCTGACTGCAAACTTTGATTATAAGGCGACATTAAAAAAAAAGGGGGGGCCAGGGAGATAGCTCAGTAGAATAAGCGCTTGCCTGGCAAGTGCAAGGCCCTGAGTTCAATCCCTGGTTCTGCCAAAAAACAAACAAACAAACAAACAATAAAAAAAAAGATCAGGATTCACCAAAAATTTCTGACATTTTGTTACTATACACAATATGACTGGCTCACCTTATTGTAGAAAATGTATCTTCCCTTTTTATGTCAACTTGCATATTTAATTAATGCTAACAAAATTATGGTGGCTGTATACCCCTTAGAGAAGTGTTGGGGTTATAAAATATAAAGGATACATTTATTTTTCTCATTTTATAAATGTGTATATACAGGATTTACCAATATATAGACATTCTATAAGGCTGAGATAGCTAGTATTTGTTGCTAGTAGAAAAGGAACCACATGAATTTGAAGTATATGTATGTAAAACTACACACACACAGATACACTCTTCAGAGGAAGGGTCTATGTAAATATAAATTAGAACTAACACTAGTAAAGCCACATTAATATGCTGAGCTGTAAAAGGCTCAAGTCAACAACTTTTGCCATGGCCAGTCTTATGGAAAACCCACTACTATTATGGACTACTGGACTATATTGGAATATTTTGCTGAATTCATGTACCTACAATATTTAAATGACAATGAAATACTCTCCTCTGACAAAACTAAACAAAAAAGGGGACACAAATGAACAACCATTTGGTATCTGTATATTCAAAATAGTTAGGATAGATATACAGCTGCATTCTCTTAATTCAGTGAGTAGAGAGATTTTTTTCTACTAGTGTTTGTGGACAGGATATCAGGTCTGCATCTTGTACAATGAATAACCACTAAGACAACAATATGCAATGTAGTAATTATTGAAACTGTGCTAGTAGTCAGTTTGAAACTATCTCATTGCTATTAGTTTCTCAATAAAATTATTTTTTAAAAAAAGAATTAAAACTATTGTCAAATTGAGACATAGGTTTTTCTTATTCCTTCCTGCCTCTGGATATGAGCAAATTTAGGCATAGATAATATATTGGAACAGATCTGGGTGGGTAGTTCCCCCTATTGTTCATATATGCTAAGTGCATTGTACAAAATATATGATGGAAAATCACATGTGTTAAGATTTAGATCAAGGACCCTCAGGCCTGGTGTGTGAATGGGACCTTCTTCGAACACGAGATTCTACTCCAACAAGCCTCCAGGCCTGGCATCCGAGTGAGACCTTCCATGCAGGCTGTATTCTACCTCACCCACCCCCCAGGCCCGGCACGTGTGTGTGGCACCTTCCCTGCTCACAGGAACCTTCTCCATCAGACAGGCCTTGTGTTAAACCCTGCAGCAGAACTCCCCGAAGAGAGACAAGGGGAGAGTTCCACCTAACTAGTCCAGGAGCACAACATCTTAACAGAGGGCACAGCGGGTCCACTTCCATGGGCTACAGCAGAAAGAAGTGGAGCACAGGCCCACCTGGATGAGTTTGAACTTGGTAGATTGGGGTCCAGTAACCTCAGACACTTTGCTAGACCCAGATTTATGACAGAACCTCTTTCTCTGTCTCTTGATTGTTTTTCTTTTGCTTTTTGCTTTTTTTTTTTTGGTGGAACTGGCTATTGAACTCAGGCCCTTGTGCGTGGCACGGAAGTGCTTATTCCACTGAGCCATCTGCCCAGCTGCATGTCTCTTGATTGAGAAAGGGAGCAACAGCTAACCCGGGTGAACTAGTCTGCATGGAAGATAACAGGTACAAAAAGGGAGATATCAAATAGGACTTAAGCAAACTAATTTAAATACAAATTCCTAATCTAATATCTGCTTAGCTATACAGTCTTAATATCTGTTCTTAGGGCTTAAAAGCCAAACCCATTAGGTACAAAAGTTTGTCAACTGCTAAATCTTACTACCCATTATAAATGTTGCTAATTATAGTAAATACAAAACTAACTATCTTAACCACATAATCTCTCTTGGATAACAATATTGGCACATGCTCAGGTAAGAACTACACCAAAGGTCACAAAACAGTGCTATACAAAATGACGAGAACAAGAAGCAAAATTCATTCTCAGGCCCAAAGTCCACCTGGAATAAATGCGGGAGGCACCAGCATAGAAGAAATTGGGATTCACACAGCTGAAATGTTTGAATTCATAGCATCAGAAGTAAATAAACAACTGCAGAAAAGTATAGAGGAAATCAGATTAGAAATAATCTTTGAAGTTAAAAAAACAAATTATAACTATAATGAAAGAAGTACTAAATGCTTCTAAAGAAGACACTGATAAAAATGGAGGAGAATAGAAAAAAGATGGAATCCTTGAATGAGCAATATAAGAAAGAAATAGAATGCATGAAGGAGATTCAAAGAAATATACAGGAAATTAAAACCTCAATTACAAGCTGCCAAAACCACTTAAATAAAGGGAAGATAGAGTTTCAGACCTTGAAAAAAATGTTGCAACTGGTGAAAAGGTAAGAAAAGATCTCTTAAAAACAACTAGGATGCATGAAAAAATAATTGAACCTCTGCAAGACGATTCAAACACAAACCACACAAGACTAATAGGCATCAATGAGAAAGGTGTCAATACAAATGATATGAAAAGAATATGGGCAGAAGTAATAGGAGAAAACTTCCCAAATGTGGGGAAACAATCTGAAATTCAGATAATAAAGCATATAGAATTCCAAATAGCATCAACCCAATTAAAACCACACCTAGACATATAATAATCAAGATCCCAGAAATCCAGGATAAGAACAATATACTGAAAGCCACTAGAGAAAAGAAACAGATTACATTTAAAGGAAAATCCATCAGAATAATGGCAGATTTATCTCCATGAACCATTAAGGCAAGAAGAGTATGGAGGGCTGGTGAGATGGCTCAGTGGTCTAAAGCACCTACTTAGAACAAGCTTAGCAAAGCACAGGGACCACAGTTCAATCCCCCAGCACCACATGCCAGCCAGCCCGGCCCCCTGGTGGGCTGAGCTGGCCACACACACACACACACACACACACAAATAAATAAAATTAAAAAAAAAAGAGTGGAGCAAAGTACTTCAAGTCCTCAAAGAAAACAAATTCCAGCCCAGAATGCTTTACCCTGCAAAACTCTATTTCAAGTTTGATAGACAAGTGAAATACTGTCATGACAAAGAACACTAAAAAAGTTCATGATGACAAAGCCAAACCTACACTGACTTCTAAAAGATATTCTAGAAAGGAACCAAAATGACCACAACTCCATGAATGGAAACAGAAAGAACTCAACACATAGGACAAATAATGAAACAGAGGAGAAAAAGGGGTACACAAGAGCAGGTTAATAACATGTCAATCATAAGTCAGTACATCTCAGTTATAACCATCAATGGAAATGGACTCAATTCACCAAATAAAAGAGACTGGCAGAGTGGATTAGGAAGCAATATGCAACATTATGTTATATACAAGAAACACACTTATCTCGTAAAGAAATTCACGGGCTGAAAGTTAAAGTATGGAAAACAATACTACATGCCCCAGTACCTCAGAAAAAACCAGGCTTAGCAATCTTATTCACAGGCAGTCTGAACTTCAAACCAGGAATAATCAAACAAAATAAAGAAGGCCACTATATGCTTATTAGAGGAAAAATTCAAGAGGAAGAGGTAACACTTATGTATGCACCAAACGCAGGAGCACCCAACTATATCAGACAAATCTTAATGAATGTGAAAAATCTAACATCCAATAGCACAATCTTAACAGGAGAACTTAACACTCCCTTATCCAAAAAGATAGGTAAGCAGACAAAAGATTAGCAAACGAGTAGCAGAACTGAACCAGAACTTGGAACAAATGGACTTAGCAGACACACACAGAGTGTTCCACCCAATCACATCTGATTAAATGTGCTTTGTAGCTACACATGGGACAGTTTCTAGAAGAGACTACATACAAGTCTTTATGTCATGCTTAAGTCTATGCGACAAAACAAATTATCCCATGTGTATTATCTCAGCACAGTGCAATCAAATTGGAAATGAATGATGAAAGAAACCACAAAACCCCATAAACACACAGCAATTGGGTTACAGATGAAGCTAAACAAGAAATTGAACAATATTTATAATTCAATGAAAATTCAAGCACATGGGGCTGGTGAGATGGCTCAGTGGTCTAAAGCACCTACTTAGAACAAGCTTAGCAAAGCACAAGGACCGCGGTTCAATCCCCCAGCACCACATGCCAGACAGCCCCGCCCGCTGGTGGGCTAAACTGGCCACACACACACACACACACACACACACACAAATAAATAAATAAAATTTAAAAAAAAGAAAATTCAAGCACAACTTATAAAAAGTTATGGGATGCAATAAAAGCAGACCTTAGGGGGAAATGTATAGCTGTGAACTCACACATTAGGGAAACAGAACAGGAAAAAATAAGTGCACTAATGCTGCATCTCAGAAGTCTAGAAAAACAAGAGCAAATGAAAAAACCCACAAAGACAGGAGGACATTATAAAGATTAGAGAAAAATTAATTGAAACAAGAAGAAGAAAACAGTACAAAGAATTCACAAATAAAAAAGATGGTTCATTGAAAGATTAAATACAATTGATAAGCCCCTAGCTAACCTCATCAAAAAGAGGAGAGAAAAACACAAATTCAAGCAGAAGGAATTAAAAGGGTAAAATTACCACAGACCCTGTGGAAAACCAGAAAATAATTAATAGCTATTTTGACAATCTTTACTCTCACAGAATAGAAGACAAAGAAGAAATGGACAGATTCCTAGAAAAATACAAATTACCCAAACTGAATCAAGAAGATATAACAACTCTCAATAAACTAATAACTGCCAATGAAATTCGAAATGTAATAAAAAACCTACCAATAAAGTAAAATTCTAGTAATGATGGATTCACAGATGAATTCTACAAGAAATTTACAGAAGATATAATCTTAGTGCTCCTCAAACTCTTCAATGAAATTGAAAATGAAAGAATTCTCACAAAATCATTCTGGAAGGCAAGTATTATACTGATTCAAAACTCAGAGATGCAACTAAAGAAGAGAAATATATGCCAATCTCCCTCATGAACATAGATGTAAAAATCCTCCATAAAATGCTAACAAATAGAATACAACAAATCATTAAGATTATACAACTTGATCAAGTAGGATTCATCCCAGGGAAGCAAGGATGGTTCAACATATGCACTATGTCAATACAGGAAAATCCAAAAAACATGATGATCTCAGTTGATGCAGAAAAGGCTTTTAACAAAGTCCAACACTCATTCATGTTCAAAATTCTACAGTAAATTGGAATAGATTGCCTCTACCCCAGTCTGATAAAAGCCATGTATGACAATCCAACTGCTTACATAATTCTAAATGGGGAAAATCTGAAATCTTTTACTCTCAGATCTGGTACAAGACAAGGATGTCCTCTATCACCACTCCTATTCAATATAGTTCTCAAATAATTAACTAGAATCATTGGACAAGAGAGAGAAATAAAAGGAAGAAGAATAAATAAAGAATAAGTTAAACTATCACTATTTGCAGATGACATGATAATTTAACTGGAAAACCCAAAAAACCACAAGTTGAGTATCATAGCAGGATACAAATTCAGTACCCAAAAGGAAATATAATTCCTCTACACAGATAACAAACACACTGAGAGAGAAATTAGAGAAACAACACCTTTTACAGTAGCACTATGGAAAATGCAATACATAGGAATTAATCTAACTAAAGAAGTCAAAGATCTATTCAATCAAAATTACTGTACTCTGAAAAAGAGATCATAGAGGATTTCAGAAAATGGAAAGTTATTCCCTGCTCCATGTAGGAAGAACCAACATTATGAAGATGGCCATACTCCCACAATTTCTGTACAGATTTAATGTAATCTTTATCAAAATACCACCAACATACCTCACAGACATAGAGATATCATTCCTAAAATTTATTTGGAACCAGAGAAAACTAGGAATAGCAAGGGCAGTCATGGGCAACAAAGCAAGGCAGGAGACATTACAATTCCTGACTTGAAATTATACTACAAGACACTGTCATAAAATCATCATGGTATTGGCAACAAAATAGACCTGAGGATCAATGGAATAGGTTAGAAGATGCAGAAGCATTTACGAACACACTCAGCCACCCTATGTTCGACAAAGGGGCCAAACATACTCACTGGAAGAAAGACAGCCTCTTTTAAAAAATGGTGCTGGAAAAACTGGCTCTGTACATGCTGAAAACTAAAACTTGATCCAGGTCTATCACCATGCACTAAGCTAAAGTCAAAATGGGTTAAAGATTTAAACACTAAAACAGAAACACTAAATCTCCTGGAAGAGAATGTAGGTTGAAATCTTGAAGACATAGAGGTAGACAGAAAGTTCATGAGCAAAAATCAAATTGCACAGGAAATACTTGAAAGAATTAACAACTGGGAACTCCACTTATTGAGAAATTTTTGCATTTCAAAAGAAATTACCAACAGAGGGAAAAGTCAACCCACAAATTTGGAAATAAACTTAACTAATAAGCACTCAGACAGAAGTCTTCTTTTTAGAATTTATGAAGAACTAAACAACATCAGGGCCCCCAAAATTTAAAGACCCAATCCAAAAGTAAGCATCTGAGATGAACACACACTTCTTAGAGGAAGAAATCCAAAAAGCAATTAAATATATGCAAAAATGCTCCACATCAGTAGTCATTCATGAAATGCAAAATAAAACAATACTGAGATACTTTCTTACCCTAGAAAGAATGACTATCATAAAAAAATCAACAAATAACAAATGTTGGAGAAGCTGTGGGGAAAAAGAAACCCTTCTCCACTGCTGGTGTGAATATAGACTGGTACACCCACTGCTGGTGTGAATATATCCATTATAGAAAACAGTGTGCAGACTCCTCAAAAAAGTAGGACTGGAATCCCCATTCAATCCAGCTATCTCTCTTTTTGGGAATTTTCTCAAAAGAATTGAAAAATATCATACCATAGTGATTTATATGTGCCTATGTTTAAAACAGCACAATTTGTGATAGCCAAATCTTGGAAAGAAATAAAATGCCCATCAGTTGAGTAATGGATGAAATAGATGTGGTGCTTTTATACAATGAATATTACTCAACTATAAAGAAAAATAAACTCAAAGCATTCATATATAAGTGGAAGCAGCTAGAAGATATGCTCATAAGTGAAATGAACCAGACCCACCTGTGCAAATATCATATTGTCTCTCTAGTGTAAGAACTCAAAAGAAGAAATAAAAATTGAAAGGTACAACACAGTTAAATGGAAAGTGAGAACTGAAGATTTAAACAATGAAGAGAGAGAAAGGAGAAAAGTTAGGAAATACGGCAGGGACAAAATCACACATTTTATAAACTGGACGGTTAAGCCTATGGTCCTAACAATCTCCATCAGGTTTTTGAAAATAGCTGTTAATGTTTAGTATTCTCACCCTGACTAACTCTATATGCTGATACCTGTGAACTAAGCAACTACACTGAGGACAGCAATGTGTAATGCTAAAACCATGCTTGCAATACCTGTCATTTTGGTCATCTAAATGCATACTGCTTCTAATGTCATGCCAGTTTTTACTATACTCTCTTGAAAGTAATTTTTTTTGGCTCCGAATGCCTCCAGGGCAGGTTTGGCTGGCTTGAGTTGTGAGGATTGAACCACAGCAACCTGAGCCTGACTGCTTTGTTGAAGCAGCCACTTAAAGAACTGAGCTACGGGGCAGGCCCCCGAAAGTAATTTTTTAAAGAAGGTAGTAAAAGAAAACATGAGACAAGAAAAAAAAGTCATAGGATTCTACTGGTACAATGTTGTATGTGGTTTGATTTCTAAGTTTCTGTGTAAAAATGTTTAATTTTTTTCACATTATATAGGGATTTAAATTTTAAAATATCCTTTGTTGCTGGAAAATAGCAGTTCTGTGTTATGTCTAAGGTGTTTGATATTTAGACAGATAGTGATGTTAAGATCAACTGCCTCTTTTTCAGGGTAATAATATCATTCAGCTTCTCTTCTGCATGTTTAACAAGTAAAGTTTACAGACCAAAAATTAGAGAAATAGAGGAGCTACAAAAATAGTCAATGTTTTGGCCCTAGCGCATCGAGGTCAGTGAGGACTCAGGACATAAAAGAACCTGTGTTGTAACATCATGTTACTCAGTGGTGTCCAAAATTTTCTGACCAAAGAGATTATGGGGCCACGGAGGAGAATGATCAGCAATGTATAAGTGTGTCTAAGGGGAGTCACCTAGAGAGAAAAACTTCTCTCAGTCTTTCACAGAGAGAAGCAATGGCCCTGACTCATCCAGATGGCTGACTGACAAAAGATCTACAAGGTGCTATACATGGTTCCAGCATAAATTCTGAGGGGATTTGACTGACCTTGTGAGAAATAAAAGTTATATTTTTAGTTATATAGGTCTTGTTTTTTTTTTGTATTTTAGGGAAGGATCTACGGAGTTTTCAGGGTTTCACTACTAGATTGGACTTGTAATGATCCGCCTGTTTACAGCCTCCCAAGTACTGAGATTACAGGTGTGTGCCACTACGCCTAGTCTCAGCTGTGGTCTCAGCACACCCCAAGGGTAAGGCTGGTAAGGCTGGTAAGGCTGAGCTATTTGTCCATCTCTCTAGTTATATAGGTCTTTAACTTGGTCTTAACCATCCAGCAGAAACGTATAACCACAAGGTATAAAAAGCAATGCCATATTAATATGCTGACCTGTAAAAGGCTCAAATCAACAACTTCTGACAAGTGCCAGTTTTACTGATAACCCACTACTATTATGGACTATTGGACTATATTGGGTTATTTTGCTGAATTCAAGTAGCTACAGTCTTTAGATTGGTTTCAAGTATGAAAAGGTCCTTTAAAAACTTCTCCAAGTACAGCTTCTCTAGCTACAGTGGAACACCCATCTGTGAAAAAACAAAATGAAAATGGGCGATATATTGAGAACCACAAAGCTATGAAAATGATAAAAAAATATGTAAATGGAACTTGGCCCAGTGCCAAAAGCAAATAAGCTACCTCACTCTTGAGGTGAACATCCTGTCTGGTAAAGGTTAGCTATCAGTTGCTAAGCAATCTAGCGTCATTTGTTGCTAACTTCACAAAAGTGTAAACACAGGACAGTTTTGTTGTGAAAAATAAATGGGGGGGGATATATATGCATACACAAGAGAGTTAGGATAGATCTACAGCTACTTTCTTTTAGTTCACTGAGAATAAAAGTTTGTAATAATAATGTTTAGACAAGATATCATGTCTCCATCTTGTTCTCTGAATAAGTACTATGAAGATAACAATATGCAATGCATTAATTATCGTAAACGTCCTAATAACCTGTTTTGAAACTGTTTCTTCACTATTTTATCTTTTTTTAGATCCAGATTCCAGAGTGTGTGGGAGCAGCGCGCTGCAGCCTCCTCTGCGCGCTGCAGCCTCCTCTGCCTGACCCCGACCCAGACCCTGATCCTGGTGGACCTCAACCCATGTGTGTGGCTGTGGCAGGCCAGGCCCAGGCACTAGGAGAAAGTTGCAGCTGGCAGGTGTGGAGTGAGTAGGATTCGCCTACAGCTGCTGGCCACGTAGGCTCCAAGATGGTTTTCTGGGGCTTCACATGCTCGAAGAATTGCTTGTGCGCTGCTCTACACCCTCGTTATTCTGTTGCTAATTGCGATTGCTGCTCGGGGCATCGGCTTCAGGATGATTTCCGTTCTCAGTGGTTAGCGTGGTCTTTGCTATGGGTATCTTCCTGTTCCTGATCACGTAGGTGGAACTGATTGTTTTGGTGGAGCTGATCGCTGCTGCTATTTTTCTATATGATTATTCTCTTACTTGTACTTGTTGTTCAGTTTTCTGTGTCTGGTGCTTGGTTGGCCCTAAATGAGTAGCAGCAGAGCCAGCTTCTGGAGGTTGGTTAGAACAACGCCGCAAGTGCTCTCAACGACACCCAGAGAAATTTAGATTGCTGTGAATTCCGAAGTTTTAACCCAAATGACACCTGCCTGGCTAGCTGTGTTCAATAAAGATGGCGACCCATGCCTGCTGTGTGCTCCAGTAACAGGAAGATAAGCTGGAGAGGTTTTGATATCTGTTCTTTGCATTGGCCTCTTCTTCAGTTTCACAGAGATCCTGGGTGTTTGGCTGACCTACTGGTACAGGAAGCAGAAAGATCCTCATGCTAACCCTAGCGTATTCCTTTGATGAAGAAACCAGAACAATCTTTCCTAACCTAATTTTGTCCATTTTCTCTAGTTTTAAGTTAAGCTATTTTGCCCATTTAATCTGGGAAACACTGTCTGAAACATTACATTATTAACAGTGCAATTATATATTTTTATTTTTACATTTCTCTAAATGTTCTTCTTTTTCCATTGCTGAAAAAAATGGAAATTCATACTCTCTTCTGACCCTCAGTGGTACCCGTAACCTGCTGTATTCACAGAGTCCGGCACTGTTCACTGTGGCCTGTCTTAGCATTTTTATCTGCAGAAATCCTTTATATGATACTACTATGTTGACCATATTGTGAAACTAAATGCACATTTCCCTGGAATAATTGTATGTAGCACTGTGCTGTGTAGGTAGTTCCCACTGGAAAGCATCGATGTTACTAACCACAGAATATAAGAACTTCTATAGTGTTAAATTCAGTAAGGGAAATCTAAATTCCAATACTTTTTGTCTTTTAGGAAAGATGTATTGTGGTGAAAAGTGTTAAAAGTGATAATTTAGATCTAGTACCCTTTCCTGATTACACCAGTGCATTGTAGAAATGGCTGTGTGCTTAGGAAATTGTGGTTTTGTTTGTGACTTTCATAGGTAGGTGCAAAGAAGAGGATCTCAGGAAATGTTCTAATGTATAAACATTTATGCTTAGCTTTCAAAACGGGATGACTAAAAAAACGGAATGACTTCCAGAAAGTGTATCTATATAATTTTGATATTCTTTTTAATATTTTGAGCTCTAAAGGACTGCATTTTTAAATAATTTTACTGAATTGGCCCATGTAGCCAAAAGATATTTGATTGTCTTACAAAATGTGAAAATAACTTTTTCATGAAATTTCTCAGCATTATGACAATGGTTTGTCAAATTCAAGAATATTTGAATGTTATAACCCCCATAATTTGAAATTGAAATAGTATTGTGGTTCTGTATACTTAAAATTGAAAAATTAAAGGATGGAAATCTTTCTTTGTGCATCCATATTTGAATTAAAAGAAGATAATGAAAGTTGAAAAAAAAAAGATTGCAATTAAGAAAGGTAAGTGACTTGCCCATGTAATGGCCTCTATGGGCAACATAAACAGTTGTCTAAGTTTGCACATGTGTTAACTTGAATGAGGGCACTATGGTCTATTTCTTTTTTTCTAAACCATGTTATTGAAATATTATTTATTTTCAGAGGTAAGTGTATACTTTTGAAACTATCGTCACCATTAAGGCCTTAGATATATTCATCACCTTCCAAAGTTTCCTCTTGCTTTCTGTACCATGGTAATATTTTACTTACTTATTTTTTATGGCCCTGGAGATCAAACTTAAGGCCTTCACACTCAGCCACACTGACAGCTCACTTTTTATTTTATTTTTTAATTTTCTTTATTGTGTGTGTGTGTGTGTGTGTGTGTGTGTGGCCAGTTCAGCCCACCAGGGGGTGGAGCTGGCTGGCATGTGGTGCTGGGGGATTGAACCGCGGTCCCTGTGCTTTGCTGAGCTTGTTCTAAGTAGGTGCTTTAGACCACTGAGCCATCTCACCAGCCCCTCACTTTTTATTTTTATCTTGAGAAAGGAAATATTTATGCAGGAAGGTAGAAGATCTGTGCACTAGAAATATCAAATGTCAATGAAATCTAGAAACATTGATAAAGAAATTGAAGAAGAAACAAATAAATTGAAAGTCATCCCATGTTCATACTGTGATAATCAATAGAGTCATATCCCATACTACCTAAAGTGCTCAGCACGATCAATGCAACTTTCAAAATTCCAAAGGCACTTTATACCAGGCATGAAAAAAAAATCACATAAGATTACAGAAGGCTCAGAATAGCTAAAGCAATCATCCACAAGAAGAACAAGGCTGGAGGCGTTAACGTTCTGATTTCAAATTATATTGCAAAGCTATTGTAGTGGCTGCCCATTGGCAACAGAAAGGATTAGAGTTCTGTTATGGTTTATATCCAGATTCCCCCAAGAGTCTTCTGCACTTATAGGTGGGGCTTTGGGAAGGTGATTGGATTATGGGGGCTTATCACTGACTTGCTATTAGAAGGTAGGGTCTGGTCAGAAGGAGTGGGTGACTCAGGGAGTAGCCTGGAAAGATTTGGCTCCCTCCCAGCGGCCCACTTTGACTCTTCCCTGCACACACACACACACACACACACACACACACACACACCCTGATACCAGGAGCAGTTCTCCTCTACCATGCTCCTGTGAGATGCTACCCTGCCTTGGAGCCAACCGACTACATTCTGAAACCTACAACCTGTGAGCCTAAGTGAGCCTCTCTTCCGGTAAGTTGTGAGTGTTGAAGATTGTGTCCTAGGAATGAGAAAAGTAACTAAGACAAATTATTTAAATACGTGTTTGATATATAGAGATTACTGTCTGCATGGGAATTTGAGCTATACCATAATCTTTTCACCTTTCTTTTAGATGGCACTGGGCTGTAATATCAACCATATTTTTAATCACAGCTCACAAAGGTATTCAAGAAAGAGGATTTGCAGAACTGTTTCAGAAAGGGTTGGTAAGTGTGGCAATAAGAGAAGTGAGTTTGAAGCAACAGGGGAGTGTTTTGATTATGATTAGTAGCAACATGGTTTTTTTTGTAAGAAATTTTCTACAAAACAAAACCCCTAAACATTCACAAACTTTTGATCACAATTTCTTTTACATGTAGAATGTTCTCTTTCTGTGTTGTCACAAATTTGGGAGCCATTCTCCCTCTGTGTTCATCCCTTGTTACTGGAAGTTAATCAGAGCCTTCCTGGTTTAAGGGTAGGAAGGAGCAGAGCTACTTGAGCATGCAGTGCTTACCATTACCAAAGCTAGTGCTGCACCTTTTACATTAGCCTTTGGCAGGCTGGGGCTGTCATGTAGCTCAGTGACAGCACACTTGCCTGGAAGGTTGGAAGCTCAGGTCTGTGTCCAGCACTACGGAAACAAGACCAAAACGCACTGGCCCTTTTCACTGGGCCACACAGTACCCCTGATGGAGGTATTGTAATCGGTCAGGTGACTCCCAAGCTCACCGAAGTGAGTTCAGGTTTTCCTTCTTTTTCTATTTCTATTTTGTAAAAACTAATTTTATTGAGAAACAAATAACAATGAGAGAGTTTTAGAACCAATTTGTAGGACAGTTTCAATAATTAATACATTGCATATTGTTGGCTTCTTAGTGGTTATTCATAGTACATTTCTCCTTCTTTTCTGGGCAATGATTACAGGATAGTTGTGCCGAGTCCACCTTTTTTTTTATATAACTTTCCTTTTTTTAAAAAAAATTTTTATTTATTTGTGTGTGTGTGTGTGTGTGTGTGTGTGTG
>NW_004524854.1:1307870-1319809 GCF_000260255.1 Octodon degus
GGGCTGGCTGGCATGTGGTGCTGGGGGATTGAACCGCGGTCCCTGAGCTTTGATAAGCTTGTTCTAAGTAGGTGCCCTAGACCACTGAGCCATCTCACCAGCCCCTAACTTTCTTTTTTGAAGCCAGGTGTTATTAAGACACCGGTATATTGCTGATATCAACTCATAAACACCGAAGATCGTCCAGCGTCAGCTCCTGAGTAGCTGCGATTGCCCATGTGTGCCACCAAAACCAGCTTCAGATTTTTTAAAATTGAAGTTGCAATGTTTTTATTCTACAATGTATTCTTTCTTTGGGCATTTTTTTCTATTTTCATCCTGGAAATCAAACCTGGCATATGGAGAATGTGCTCTACCCCTGAACTACTTCTCTCTCAGCCCTGTTGTACCATTAAAAAAAACATGTTTCAGTTAGTTGTGGTGGTACACACCTCTAGTACTAGCCTTATGATAGGCTTTACCAGGATGTTGGCAAATGCATGCCCAGCCTGGGGAGATTTTTCATTGGAAACAGTTTTCTTTTGTAATTTTTAAAAATAATGAATTAATTAATTAATTAGGTACAGGGTCTTGCTATGCAGCTTGGATTCATAATGATCCTCCTGTTTTAGCCTCCCTAATACTGGGATTAGAGGCCTACACCACCATGCCCAGTTTCAGGGGTCAGCACAGCCCCCATGGCATGTAGTATTAGGCATTGAACATGGCTGCTTGTGCTTTCCAGGCAGGTGCTTAGACCACAGAGCTATCTCCCCAGCCCAGAAACAGTTTTCTGATTTCTTTCCTTTAATTTTTTTGAGAAGTTCATTGATCATTCACAGAAACACAGCTGACTTTTAAACTTCTAGTCTTATTTTATTTGTTAGGTTTAACAGGGATTTGGGGAATGATGAGTGCTCTTTGTACATAAGATGCTCTTCTCCACACACAATTTTCTTTTCTTTCCAGTTTAGATGTCTTCCACCACTTGAGACAGAGCCTTGATATGTAGGCCAGACTAGCCTCAAACTCATGGCTGTAGCCTCTCAACATCTGAAGTTAAATCTATATAGCACCATACCTGATATTGTACCCTTTTTCTCTCAACTAACTGCTGTGGTAAGGACTTCCAGTACTATATGGAACAGAAGTTGTGACCTTGAGTAACCTGGTCTTGTTTTTGATGTTAGTGGAAAAGCCTTTAGATTTTTATCATTGAGTATATTAGCTATGGGCTGTGATAAGTTGTCTTTACTTATTTATTAATTTTTTTGCGGTACCAGGTATTGAACTCAGGGCCTTGCGCTTGTCAGGCAAGCACTTATTTTACTGAGCTATCACCCTGGCCCAAGTCTCCTTTATTGTGTTGAGACATATTTCTTCAATATTTAATTAGATGAGCATTTTTATCATTAAAAGATTTTGAATTTTTTCCCATAATTTTATTGAGAAATAAATAACAATGAGACAGTTTCAAATCAAATTGGTAGGACAATTCCAACAATTAACACATTGCATACTGTTTTCCTAGTGGTTATTTGTTGTACAAGATGCAAGCATGATATTCTATTTACAAACATTATTAGAATAAATCCCTCTATTCCTTGAATTAAGAGAATGTAGCTATATAACTATCCCAACCATTTTGAATACACAGATAAAAAATGGTCATTCATCTGTATCCCCTTTTTTTGTTTAGATCCGTCATTTAAATATTGTAGGTGTGTGAACTCAGCAAAATATTCCAAAATAGTCCAGTAGTCCATAGTAGTATTTGGTCTTCCGTTTGACTGGCAATGTAAGAAGTTGTTGACCTGAGTCCCTTACAGCTCAACATAAAACCATGGCTTTACTTCTTATACTTTGTTTTTATACTTTTCTGCTGGATGGTTAAGACCAAGGTAAAGCAGGACCTATGCAACAAGAGTTGTAGCTTTTGGATCTGAGAAGGTCAGTGAAATGCCCTCAGGATTTATCCGGAGATCCTGTACCTCAGATTGTAGAACCTTTGTGAGTGTCAGCCATGTGGATGAGTCATGGCCATTGCTTGGCCAATGTGCTCTCTGTGAAATCCTGAGAGAATGTTTTCTCTCCATGTGACTCTCCTTAGACACACTCTGCATCCTCAATCACTTTCCTCTTTGGCCCCATAATCTCTTTGATCAGAAAATTTGGGACACAATTGAGTTACTTGATGTTACAGTGCAAGTTCTTATATGTCCCGAGTCTTAATTGACCTTAGAAGGCCAGGGCCAAAATGTTGGCTTTCCTTGCAACCCTCTTTTTTCTCTAATTTTTGGTCTTCAAACTTAGGTTGTTAACCCTCCAGAGAAGCTTATTGTTGTTACCATACAACCTAGGCTGTTGAGCTCAACCTCACTATCTGTCTGAATATCAAACATCTTAAGCATAACATGGCACAGGTACTTTTCATCAATTTTTTTTGCTCCAAATGCCCTCAGGGCTTGTTTGGCTGGCTGGAGTGTTGTGGGGATTGAACTAGAGCCACCTGAGGCTGACAGCTTTGTGGAAGCAGCCACTTAAAGAACTAAGCTATTGCCAGGCCCCCGATTCATCAAGTTTTGATACGTTAAACTTTAAGTCCCTACAGAATATGATGAAAAAAATTAAAAAAATATTAAAAAAAATAGAAATAAAGAATTATATGTGCCTACATATAAGTCCAGAAATCTAACCATATACAGCATTGTACCAGGACAGTCCCGTAAAACTCCTTTTCCTGTCTCCTGCCTTCATTCACCACCGATTTTGAATTTTTTAAATGCTCTTTTTCTGCTTGTATTGAGATGATGGCATACTTTTTGTCCTTCATTCTGTTTATGTATGTTGGATGATTCTTATATCCCTGAGATGAATCCTGCTTGAAGATGCTGTATAATCCTTTTAGTATGCAGTCGAATTTACTTGAGCAATTTTGCTTTATGTTCATAAAAGATATTGAACTGTATTTTTTTCTTATTGTGTTCTTGTTTTGCTTTGATATCAGTGGAATAACATGAACTTGGAAGTGATCCCTCTTTTCCCATTTTTGAATGATTTTGAAAGAGATTTTTGTTAATTTCTCTTTAAATATTTGGTAGAATTCACCAAGGAAACTGTATGGTCTTGGGCTTTTGTTTGTTGGGAATTCTTTGATTACTCATTTAACTCCTTTCTTGTTATCATTCTGGTCAGAGTTTATAATTTTTCATGGTTCATTCTCAGGAGTTGTTAACAGTGTCAAGAGTTATCTGTTTATTTAAGTTATGCAATTTGATGGCCTTTCATTGTTTCTAGTTCATTATGACCTTTCATAATTCTGTGGCTTCAGTTGAATGTCTCCTTTTTCATTTCTAATTTTATTTTTTGAGACATCTCTTTTTTCTTATTCTAGCTAATGGTTTGTCAACTTTGATTACCTTTTCAAAAACACCAGTTCAGCTTTGTTGATCTTAATTTTTTCTCTAGGCCCTATTTTACTTGTTTATGTTCGAATCTTTATTATTTCCTTGCTTCTGCTGAGTTTGGACTTAATCTGTTCTTTTTCTAGCTCCTTGAGGTGTAAGCTTAATCTATTTTTTGAAATATTTCTTTTTTCTTGAGGCATGGGTTTTATTAGTATAAGGTTTCCTTTTATCATTTTTTTCTGTGGCATTTAGGCTGAGATCTAAAACATGATTACGAGAGAGACAGTCGAAGAGTAGAATGGGAAGAAGTTTCTCAGCAAGGGTGCATCTCTGGTGCAGGCACCTGACACAGTTGAGGAAACAAGGCAATTCCAGTGTGCCTGCAAGAGATGGCACCAGGGGAGGAGCAGTGGCATGTGAATGCAGAGTGATAGCAAGGGGCCACAAGATCCAGTGGCTTTGAGGCTTTGGGAAGGTTTTCTAGGAGCAGTAGGAACACTTTCAAAAGTTTTAAGCAAGGGAATGACATCAGACTTACATATGAGAATATTCTGGGTGCTCTGTGGAGAATGGATAGAGGAATTAAGTATAAATAGAAGAGAAGTGGTAGCATAGATACAAAGGCTTGAAGTATGCTTCTAGGGATATCTATAGCACCTAGGCAGTGACTGAAGGTGGAAATTGTAGGAGACACAGATGTCAAGGATGATTACAAGATTTCCGGCTTTAGCAATTGCATGGGTACAGGTGCTATTGAAATAGGACTGACTTTGAGGGAGACATTTTAAAGTTCTATTTTTGGAGATTAATTTAAGATTCTTATACAACCCTCACTTGGATATAGAAAGCAGGTGAAGTATAGGATTCAAGGGTGAAATTTGGTCTTAAAGTTATGACAATTGAACAAATACTTCAAAGAGCTTAGTTAGAAAGGGGCCAGGTTCGAGACATAGAATATTGAACCAGTAATAAATAAATGAACAGAGAGAGAGAGAGAGAGAGAGAGAGAGAGAGAGAGAGAGATTAAGAGAGAAAGAACGAAAGGAAGAAGCAAAGCAGAGCAGTTAATAGCAATGTAAGAAAGTAAGCAAGGAAATATTAAGGTCCAGAAACTGAGCAAGGAGAATGTTTCACTAAAAAGGTTATGTGTGAACTTTATTGAATTTATTTTGAATGTTTTTGTTTTTTTTTATTTTTTATTTTATTTATTTATTTTTTTTCAAAGTTTTATTGATAAACAGATAGCAATGAGACAGTTTCAAATCAAATCGGAAAGTACAGTTTCAACAAATAATACACTGCATATATTCTTCTTAGTGGTTAATTGCTGTACAAGATGCGGACTTGTGATCCTATTTACAAACACCATTAGAACAAGTTTATTGAATTTACATTGAAAATTTTAGTAAGATTACTGGTCTGCAACATAGAAGCCACTGTCCTTAGCAAAAGCACTTTCATGGAATGATGGGGCAGAGGGCAGTGAAGTACACTGAGCAAAACTATGATATAATAGAATAGGTGTACCATTAGTAGAATTTGGGTTATGATGGGATGAAAAGGAATTAGGTATGAGCTAAAGTGAGATACGGGCCAAGGAAAGGTATTTTTGAATGAAAATAATAATTAAAATATGTTTGTATGTTGGTGAGAATCATCTTCCAGAAAGGGATACTGGAGATGACGTGAGAAGAAGATATGTTTATCTAACAGTTTTTGTCTCGGCTTAGCATTTCCCCTTGCATTTTCCTATAAGAAAAAAAGAAGAAACTACTTTGCATCTGTAACCTTTTGCTTGGAAATATTATCTAAATGGCAAGGCTTGCCAACAACATGCTCTTTCTTTCACACACTGTAGGTCACTCTTCAGGGAAGTTTTCTGCATGGTACAGCAGGGATTCCCCTTTTTCTCAATTCCATTAATATCTTCCTAAATTTCTTCTGAGCCCTCACTGGTGACATTCCTATGGTCCAGGTCCTTGCTAATAGTTTAAGGTAATGTAGGCTTTTCCATTATGTTTTTGAACAGTCTCCCAGGCTTTTCTCACTGTCCAATTCTAAAGCTACTCCTGTACCTTAGGTATTTGTTTTAGCAGTACTCAACTTACAAGTTGCAAAATATTTATTAGTTTTCTATCTACACTAATAAATTGTCACAAATGTATCAGCTTAAATTAGCACAAATTTACCATGTAACTATTTCTGCAAGACTTTATTCTAGGGCTGGAGAGATGGCTCAGTGGTCTAAAGCGCCTACTTAGAACAAGCTTAGCAAAGCATCAGGGACCACGGTTTAATCCCCCAGCACCACATGCCGGCCAGCCCCGCCCCCTGGTGGGCTGAGCTGGCCACACACACACACCACTCTCTCTCTCTCTCTCTCTCTCTCTCTCTCTCTCTCTCTCTCTCATAAATAAAAAAAATTAAAAAAAAGACTTTATTCTAGATATGGATTTGATGACTAAAATCAAGGCATTCGTTGGGCCTGTAATCTCATCTACTGTGAAGTTTAGCAATTTTAGGACTCAGGACTCCCCTTTTTTTGACAATTAGCCAAGAATTACTCTCAGATCCTAGTGGTCTGTCTCAGATACTAGCCACATGGGTCCTGCATAGCATGGCAGCTTCTTCTTGCAGAAACATGAGGAGTCTCTTTCTCCATTCTGCCACAGTGGAGTCACATATGATCTAAGGTAATCACAAACTAGTTATCCCATCATTACTAAACATATTCTCAGGTCTCACCCACACTCAAGTGGTGGGAACTAGTTTGAGCAAGTAGTATGGAGAGAGGGTGGCTTAGCTGATGTCTTAATCTGTCTCTCTTTTAAAATGATTTTATTGAGAAAGAAGTAGCAATGAGATAGTTTCAAAACAGGTTAGTAGGACAGTGACAAAAATTAATACATTGTATATTGTTGTCTTCATAGTAGTTATTCAGAGTAAACAAGATGCAGACATGATATCTTCTCTAAACACTATTAGTTCAAAACTTTCTTTTCATTGAACTAAGAGAAAGAAGCTGTATATCTATGCTGACTAAGTCTTTCTTTGCTGGGACTCAGTATCTGACATCAATAAATCAAAGGCAGAGAGGTTTATTTTGGTTCACATTTTAGAAATTTCTGTCCATGTCTGGCAGGCTGAAATACAGAAACCACCTGGCAGGAGGGCCTGGACCAAAGAAAGCAACTCACCTCAGAAAGTCAAGGGAGGAATAGGAAAGTATTGCACACCTTTCCAGGCCACACCCCCAGCAGCCTGCCTCTTTCAGCTAGACTCTACCTCCTAACAAGTCAACTGCAATCACCTTCCAACGCACAAGGCTTTGGGAAACATTTTAGATTTAAACCATAACAGGGACCATCTTTAAATTCCAACTATATCACAGAAAAGAGAAGTGAATGCAAATGTTCTTATAAAGCAGAAATACATGCAGAAGGATTAGCTTTTCATGGAAGTGCTGATGCTGTCATCCTCTGGAAGGTTGATGTATGTTATGTATGCAGTGAGGCTGTTAGGTTAAGAGATGGTGATATCTATTAGGTATAACCTGTTAGGTTAAGAAGAGCTTAACTGGGGGCTGGTGAGATGGCTCAGTGGTCTAAAGTACCTACTTAGAACAAGTTTAGCAAAGCAAAGGGACCACGGTTCAATCCCCCAGCACCACATGCCAGCCAGCCCTGCCCCTGGTGGGCTGAGCTGGCCACACATACACACACACACACACACACACACACACACATAAATAAATAAATAAATTTTTTAAAAAAGAAGAGCTTAACACCCTCTTCTGTGGCTTGTATTTTCTCTACAAAGTGTCAGAACTAGTCACCACTTAGGTGACTTAGGGAGCAAGTCTGAGTAGATGGGATTTTCAGGTATGGCCAGAGGATGGATAGCCTCTCATATGGGGATGTTACTATTCTTGCTTAGTTTTTATGGCAGTCATTGCTTAATAAAGAAATAGGTTTAATATAAGATATATAACTAGATAAGGGTTTTTAAGTGGCTCACCTGTAGAATCAATGTGGAGGAGTCCCAATGGGTTGTCTGCATACTGGAAAGCTCAAGGATCCAGTAGAAGGCCTGTAGCTTGCTATAGGGTCCCAGGTCAGTCCATATCAGGAGGCTGAGAGGTGCACTTGAAGTCAGGAGAGGACGTCAAAGATGAAGGTGAAGATTGGAGCTCCTTTAAAGACATGGATGTGAGCTTTCTTTCTTCTTTTCCCTGTATTCCACTCAGACCACAAGCCTATAGCTTGCTGTCACTGACACCCATGGTGGGTCTTCTGTCTTCAGTAAATCCTTTCAGCCACACCCAGACCTGTGCTGGTTCAATTTAGCTGGGTGTTTCCTACTGAAGCTGACTCAGTAAGTTCACTATCATGGTTAAGTAGACCTATGCACTTAAATTAGAAAACAAAAATTTGGGTTTGGGCTCCCATATTCTTTACCATTAAAGTATTTCTTTAAATGAGCCCTAGATATCAAAGTCTACTTTTTTGGGGGGGTTTGCTTCTGCTGAGTACCTACTGTCTTCTCAGATTTTCTCTACTCTTTCTGGGGCATCCATCACTGTGGATTTGAGGTTTTGCCTATTACTTTTCTTTTGCCACTGGATTAAAAATATCCCAAACACCTGATTTCATTCACTTAGCTCCTAGCACCTAATGGCATTCATGTGACTCTTGCTTTTTAATTAATGAATTATTTAATGTATTTTGAGACAGGATTTCACTATGTAGTTTGGGCTGGCTTTGAACTCACAGTGTTGTCAAGGCTGGCCTGGAACTCATGGCAATGAGACCCTGGAGTTCTGGGATTGCAGGAAGGCATCACCACACCCAACTTCAATGTCATTTTTATGTCTCCTCCCCATACTTCTGATTTACAACATTTTCTTTTTTCAGCTTGTAACCTTTACCTTAATATTTGACCCTCAATTTGACATGTTCATTGAAAGAGGAAATTTCCAGTTAACATGCCTCCAAACTTCATCCAGTCTGAGACTTCTCATACAATTCTGCCCTTGTATTCTGACTATGGTTTAGTTACTCATTTTTGCATCTTATTTTAATCCAGACCATGTAGTTGTATCTGATTTTATTTCTTCAGTGTTAAATGTGTGCATTTAAACAACTCTATAAACAGTGTCCCGCTTATGGATTCATTGATGGAACAGATGTTTCAAGAATACATACTATGTTCTAGGAGTCTGAGATATAGCAGTCAAAAAAGTCTCTGTATTAAGGTTATGTTCTACTACATGAAAGCACAATAAATAAATGAACAGGTATATAGTATATCAAATAGGGAAAATAAAGTCATGATTAATGGTTATTGTCAACTTGATTTGATTGAGATATACCTATTTAGTAAAGGGCATTTCTAGGTATATCTATGGTGTATCTCCTGAGATAATTGCATATAACTCAGCAAACCAAGGAGGGTAAGACCCACCCAGATTATGGCTGGTCCTTCCAACAGGCTTGCAGCCCAGATGGAATGAAAGGAAAACAAAAGGGAAGGCTTTGAAAATTGCAATTGAAAAGCTCCATTCTGATTGAGTAGGGCATCCTTTGCTACTGTCATAACCTGTGGACATCAGACTCCAGCTTCCTGAGCCTTTCATCACAAACTCACACCAGCAACTATCCAGGGAGCTTCTTGGCCTTCAGTTTTAGACTGATGTTGCATCTTTGATCTGTCTTATAGGATCTATAGCTTCCAGCTTCTTGGACTGAAACTAATGTGTGTTTGGGGCTCCAGTATATCGATGATCATTGTGGATGCTCCCACTTCTGATCCTGTAAGCTTATCTAATCATATATATATATGGTAATTTCTACATTACCCCAACCACTACAACCAATACAACAGGAAAGAAGATAAAGACTATGGAATCAAAATGAGTGTTCCTTTTGCACATAGGCTAGTTAGAGAAGTCTCATTGATAATATTCCAATTCACTAGAGACACAAAGTAGGTAAGAAATTGAAGCTCGGGCTGGTGAGATGGCTCAGTGGTCTAAAGCACCTATTTAGAACAAGCTTAGCAAAGCACAGGGACCGCGGTTCAATCCCCCAGCACCACATGCCAGCCAGCCCCGCCCCCTGGTGGGCTGAGCTGCCCCCCCATAAATAAATAAAATTTAAAAAAAAAAAAGAAATTGAAGCTCTTCGGAGAACAACTACAAGAAGAACAAGTACAAAGACCATACATAGCATATCTATTTTAGGCATCTTCGAGGGAGTAAAGGAGGCCAAGGCCTGGAACAAAGTCTATGAAATCTGAAATTATAGAGCAAATCATCCAGAGTCATCAGTTAAGAGGTATTTGCCATAATCTGAAGGACTGTGATGTTGACTCCAGCCACAATATTGGTAGTTGAAGGGCTGGGGAAATAGCTCAGTAGAATAAGTGCTTGCCTGGCAAGCACAGGGTCCTGAGTTCAATCCCCAGTACCACAAAAAAGAAAAAAAATATTGGTAGTTGAAGTGGTACTTCTGACTCTTATTAGTGTCCACCTCAAACTAGCTTAAACTACCCTTTCTGAGGTGTTCTTTATTATGTACATGTATATTAGCTAGGTATATATGCATGTTTGTGCATATGTGCATGTATTAATATCCAGAGAGAGAGAGAGAAAGAATCAGAATACAAGGGCTTCGATATGTTGAGTCCCAAGGCAGCAATTGATAGCTGACAAAAATATTTTTCTCTCCCTTGAAGCAAGGTAACAGGTAAATACATGAGATGGCCACTATACGACAGTTGAACATGACACATGAGATAAGATAGAAAGCTCAACTTTCCAAAGAGTATTTTGGCTGGAGAGCTGGCTCAGTGGTATAAGCGCCTGCCTTGTAAGCAGAAGACCTTGAGTTTGATCTCCGGTACCAAAATAGAAGAGTATTTTGGCATATGGTGCCAATGTGTGAACAGACATGATTTTAGCCAATGTTGGAATTTTGGAAAACTTTAAAAATCTGCGTATGGGTTTGTTGTTCACTAATTTTGCAGATAAATTGGGTTGTTGTTTCCCACAGAAATAAGTTGAACTAAATAAAGTCTTATTTTGATCGAAAACCCTGAACTTCATGGATGAGCTCTGTGGGCAATTTATCTAGGTTATTTGGATACAGCGCTTTCATCTCTTGCCAACAAATCTATGGGAAACCTTTCTTTTCTTTCTTCAAATGTGTGAAACCCCTTACTAAAGTCCCTCTTTGATGTTTAAATTACTATATGTCAAAGGTGGAGATCAAACTGTAGCTCTTTCATTTTTTAGGGGGAGGATGAGAAATGGGAAAACTTTGACACCTCCCTATTGATCATGCAGTCCATTTAAACACTCTCCACCATTCTCTGGATTCCCCTCAAGAAAGGATGTAGGAAGGATTTGTCACTGCGCATTTGTTAAAGAACCCATTTTGTCCTTTCACCTTTGAGCCAATCTATATAACTGAGAAACAAAATAATAAAATAGTACCAAAATTTGGAAGAAATAACTCTGAACAAGAGTAATAAAGAAACATACATAATGTAGAAAAATTTACAAATGTAATTATCAAAACAAAATATGTGCGCTCAGAACCACAATTGTTCAATGAATTTTTTAATTTTCATTTTAAAAAGAGTAGTTGCATTAGTGATTGTAAATGAGTGCTTAATTTTGACACATAGTAGGTCTGAAATATTTCTTTCAATGATTTAGTGTCTCATTGTTATGGTGCTATATTCATATCCAAAACTAGATTGTCCTGAAATAGGTCAGCTCCCACATGTCATATGTGCAGTGAACCTGGTAGCAAAGTTCACTTTAAAAAGAGAGATTAAAAATACCTCAAATTTAACAAGAACTTAATCAGTTTCTACTGTGTAGCTAGTATTGTGCTGCACATATTAAGACTGTGGAAGTGGTTACTGTAATTCTAGACATGACAGTGAACAACATGCATTTATGCCACGTATGTCTTAAAGCTTGTATATTAAGGTACAAGGATGTGCAAATATTAAGTGCTTAGAACATTTAGGGAAAAAGGGAAATCGGTGTTGACTTGTGGAAGCTTTTGTAACCTCTGTTCCATAATTCAGTGCTGAGTAACAGTTTGCATGTTATTTCCGAAGCAGTGCAGAGGGTTCTGTGGATCCAGCTATGTATAACCAGCCCCCAGAACCTCATTGTCTGATAGGAATGTGGTGGGAAATATATACTCAATTTAAAATTTCTAATAGCCACATTGCAAAAATTAAAAAGTAATAGGTGGGATCAGTTGTTAAAACATATTTATAGGGCCTGTCAAATAGCTCAGCGGATTAAAGTGCCTGCAAGTAGGTGCAGGGGCCAGGGATTCGATCTCTGGGCCAGCCATGCCGGCCCCATACCCAGAGCATGCTAACATGGTAATTGAGACTGGGTGTGGTGGCTCGTGCATGTAATCCCAGCTCTTGGGAGGCTGTAGACAGGTGGATCACTATGAGTCTGATCTAGTAGTGAGATCCTGAACACCCTGTAGACTCTTCCCTAAAATACAAAAAACAAAACAA
>NW_004524854.1:1321779-1337515 GCF_000260255.1 Octodon degus
TTCGCTCCTTTGACCATGTGAGGACACAGTCTACCACGGAGTGGCCTTTCACCAGGCACCAAGCCTGCTGTGGTCTTCACCTTGAACTTCCAGCCTCCAGACCCACGAGAAACAAATTTCGGTTGTTTATAATCTATGCAAGTCCGGATTTCCTCTTTGTGTGTGCCATTCTGAAGGAATGAAGACACGTGATACAAACAGTTTCTATCACACGCAGTTAAAACCTGAAGTTCTCTAGTTACAAAGCTGGTGCTGATGGATCAAGATGCATTTTTGTGATCAGTTTATCTTAGCTATTCTACCACCATGTACCACTAGTTATACATTTTGAATGGAAATAAAATATTAAAATAATTGTCATATGATTAACTTATATTAAAAAATAGAAATTGAAGCTGCCATAGTGACCACCATTACCAACCGAACCCTTGAAACATACTTGTGGATTTAAGTGTTTTATCCAGAACAAGTCAACCAATAACAAATGCTGGAGAGGCTGTGGGGGGAAAGGAACCTTTCTCCACCATTGGTGGGAGTGCAGGCTTGTACAACCATTATGGAAATTAGTATGGGGATTCCTCAAAATCCTAGGATTGGAGGTGCCATTCAAGCCAGTTATTTTCATTCTAGGAATTTTTCCAAAAGAACTGAAATCATCATACTACAGTGATTTATGTGCACCCATGTTTATAGCAGTGCAATTTGTGATAGCTAAATCTTGGAAACATCCAAATGCCCACCAACTGAGGAACAGATAAAAAAGATATGGTATTTTTTGTACAATGGGGTATTATTCAGCTATACAAAATTTTGGATTATACAATCCCTGAAGGCTCAGAGCTTCGTGATCTGAAGAGGTATGCATTACTGTGCCACAAAGGATTTCTGGTATTTATGGTTGTTATGAATATATGAACTAAGTGTTTTAGAACCTCAGTTTTGATTATCCTGAGAAATAGAGTGCACTTTCCAGAATGGAATGTAGTGGACTCCTGCCTCTCTAGTTTTGGTTAAGCAATTATATCTATCTATCTATCTATCTATCTATCTATCTATCTATCTATCTCTATCTACCTATCTATCTCTATCTATCTATCTATCATCTATCTATCTATCTATCTATCTATCTATCTATCTATCTACCTACCTATTCATTCAGTACAAGGTCTACAGGTTCTCACTACACAGATCAGACTCATAGTGATCCTTCTGTTTTTATCTTCTTAAGTGCTGGGATTACAGGTTTGCACCACCACACTGTATCAGTGCACCGCAGGGGCGGGGCTGGCACTGCATGCCATGGATCGAACCCCAGTCCCTGCATCTGCCTAAGCAGGTGCTTTAATCTGCTGAGCTATCTGGCTGGCCTAAACATTTATATTGTATTGAGAAATTCTCAGAACAGAAGAGCAATTCTTTATAGAGAAAGCAAGAAAGACACATTCAATAAAGGAGAAAAGACCATTTGACATTTCTCAAGGTGTATTAAGGTATGTTATAACATGTCAGCAAGAAGGAATACTTTATTCTATGGTTATTTGATTTCTGTCATAGATTCAAGGATGCTTTCTTCCTCATCTTCATATTGTGCAAAGGCAATAGTCTATTGAACATTTTACAAAAGATGTCAATTCTTTGGTTATTTTCATTTCTATGTTTTAACATTAGTTGCTTGTAGTCAGAAAATTTTGGCTTTTGAAGGCCTAAGAATAAGCACAGACATACTAAAACAGATAGCAAATAAACAAGTCCAGATAAAAGCATTTTTGCCTTCTGCACTTCCTCAATATCTCATCTGTCTTTTTTTTGTGTGTGTGTTTTCTCCTATTCAGTATCTGCTTATTTGGCATATATTCATCACACTGCCAAGCTAATAGCCACAGTGGTTGGCCTCTCCTCTGCCATCCAGTTTTCACAGGCATGTGAATATCATATTACAAATACTCTCATTAATTCCAATTCTATACCATACGTCACTCCTTTATGTAAATCTCACACAGCAAGCCAATATGTTGTCCTAACCCATTAAGGTCCAGGTAACAGGCAATTAGAGATCATGCCTATAGTCCACATCCTACTGATATTTCTAAGACCAACCTACCCATGTCTGTTTTCCTTTCCTGGGAAGCACAAAGAGCTGCTTTTCCTTCACTTCTGTGTCTGCCTTCTGAACAAGGTAGGTGTCTTCCCACATAGACCTGCATGGTGTGACATGCTCTTTCATCTCAGGAAATATAAGTAATAAAACTTCATACAAAGGCATAATTCACCCCCTGTAATACCTTACCTGCCTTCATAAATTAAAATCCCACAGGCACATTTTCACACATCTTAAATCCATTCTAGTCAACATTTTACCGGCAGGGATTCACAAGAACTGTTGTTGTAATCATCACCAATAACTTTCATGTTGCTAAACCCAATGGTCCAGTCTTCATCCACAGCTGACTTGAAGTAGCTTCCTTGAGGTTTCAGCAACATTTGGGCCAGTGGATCACCCTCCGTCTCCTAGGACAATGTCTGCCCTGGGAGAACTGGCATTAGGTGTCAGAAAGTGACTGCTTTAATTCATTGAATTAAAAAAAAAACAAAAACAAAACCCTAAATTCATGCCAGAAACTGAATATTTAATGTAAATAATATTTCGCTGTAATATTTCTGAAAGTCAAAATAAAATAAAATATATGAAGAACAAAATGAAAGTTTTAAGTGAAGATGGCATTTACTAATGTTATGCTAATCCAAAGTAGAGGCACAGGCCCCTCATGTACCCCTACAGATGTATGTATATTGATATGAGGCATGATAAAAATGTGGGGTATGTTTACAAATGTTATTATAGTAAGAGACACGTTGCAATTAACTGTCCTCAATAGATTTCCTCTCACTATAAGCATACAAATCCCATCTTTCGTGCAACTTTCTGAAGCAGTACTCAAAGTCTTTCTTGAGTGTCTTTGGTTGAGCTGTTATAGCTGCCTCAGTGTCGGTGTCCTGAATCCATTCAAAATGTTTATTTTTCATAGTCACCTTGACTGTGGGGAAGAGCCAAAGGGCACATGGTGCCCCTCAGTGAATAGTATTTCTCAGGACATGCCATAATGTTTTTTTTTTTTTCAGAACCGGGGATTGAACTCAGGTCCTTGTGCTTGCCAGTGAAGCACTTATTCCACTGAGCCATCTCCCCGGCCCCGCCATAATGTTTTTATGAGCCTCCCTTTCAGTTGGATGACACTTGGCAGCAGCATTCACCATGGTTTTATTGTACTTCAGAAAAATACAAAATAGTACTTCCAGAACCGCTTCAGAAAGTGGCAAGAACAATGGGATGAATGTGTTTCAAGTGAGGAGTATTTTGAGGAAGATTAATAGTAATATTCTGTCTACTGCAATACCTATTTTAAAAATTATTTACTGTGTATTTTGATAACACATCATATGTGTGTCTATGTATTTTAGCTTTTTTCTGAAGCTTTCCTTGAAGATACATTAATGAGCATGTTTTTCCTTTATATTCAGAGAGGTATATTCTGGTGCTTGTATTCCACAGGCAAACTGAGCTCAGAACAAAGTATAAGGAAGTACAGTGGCAGAGAAAAATATTAGAACCAAGATCCAAAAATGCTTGTGGGTAAGGTTATAAAGATGTTTGTGAACACATAAGGGTAATGAGTCTTTCTTCAAGGTGTTATGAATGTGAGTGGAAAGAAAACATTCTGAGTGTCCTAGAACTCCCAGTCTATCACCTTTGAGAGCTCTTCTCAAAATGCTCTCCTCTCCAAACATGCAGCAAGCACTATAATTCTATCATATACGTGTATATGTGTGTGTGTGTGTGTGTGTGTGTGTGTGTGTGTATGTGTGTGAGTGTATGTTAAGTGTAATAAAGATTAGAGGTATATAAAATATGTGTAATTCTATTATGTTAAAATCAAATGAGATAGATTTCTAGGAAGATTGATAGCTGCTTTTAGCTCAAAACTCCTGCTCCCAATACAGATTCCAGAGGCACACCAGGCACCTTGTCTAGGTTCATCGCCTAGGGCTTTTGGCTTCTTCTCAAGAGAATGCTATCAGATACCCTAAAGCTCAATAAAAATAGGCACAATCCTTTCTGAACTAGATGGAGGACAACAATCACATTGTTTATTTCAGAAAGCAAAGAGGCTTCTCTTGCCTTGCCATTCCCATCAGTCTACAACGCTTTTGTAAACTCTGTACTGTAGCTCTCAGTTTTCAGTGGACATTAGCCAAGGAAGCATTGTTCATTGAAAATAAATCCATCAGAAGTATTCAAAATATATCAAACCTTTCACTGGAAATTCTTGAAATCATTTTAAAAGAATGAAGTGGTAATTGTGCTGCAACAGTTACAGGTTCTACCTTCTATTCCTATTTCTCTCATGTCAAAAAATCTTCCCTCAGTCCATCATTTAAATCACAAGGACTACAACCAAATGTTGACAGTTCAAAAGCCGCATGTTAGGTGTGATGCATTGTAGGAACTGTACATCCAGAGTGCCAGGTACCAAGAAGCAGGGTGCCAGGGAAGCTGCCCCTGTGGCTGGGGGAGAAGCCCACATACACTGTGGGAGCTGGACACCAGGGTAGGTGCCCACACTGCAGGAGCTGGGCCTCAGGGAAACCGCTGAGGTGGCTACCGACAAGTGCATACCCAGAGCCTACGTCAGGAAGCAAAATGTCTTTCTGCCTGTAGGATCTCCTTAGTGCCCTTTATTGACAAAACCAAACATCATAATAACTGAGAGGAAAAGTAAAGGGCTTATCCCCATTTTCATAGAGCAGGCAAAAATGATCCCTTTGGAGCTAAAAGCTTCATCTGTAGCCAGCAGACTCTCAGACCCAATATGACCAAAACAGAACTTTTGATCCACTACCTCTAAACTCTAAATTCTTTCTATATCTCTATAAAATGTTACCTTATTACCTTCATTCACTTAGATGCCAATTAGGTGTCAAGGCTAAAATTCAAGTTATTTTGTATTCTTCAGGTTTTTCTTTTTCCTGCGGTACCGGGGACTGTACTGAGGACCCTGCACTTATTCTACTGAGATATCTCCCTGGTCCCCCTCTTCTGTTTTTTTTTCTGACCCCTAAATTTTTGTTTTCATTTTCTTTTTCTAGTTAGGGTCTTCCTAGGTAGTTCAGCCTGGTCTTGAATTCACAGTCCTCCTCCTGCCTCAGCTTCCTGAAATTGCAGGCATACACCATCATAACTGGCTTTTTCTCATTTTCTTTCTTTTTTTTTAATATATAAATTGATCTTTATAAAAATTAAAAACTTGTGTACATGGTCAATAATATAAACTTACATAAAGAGAATATAAAAATGGGAAAACATGAATCTTCAAGATGGGAAAAAATTGCAAATTATATGTTTAATTGTGATTATATATGTAAATATCTGAATATATATATATATATATATATATATTCCAAGTAGACAAGGAATTAGAATAGATGCTTCTCCCAAAAAGATATAGCACATAAAAAGCTTTTCATATCAAAACTCCTGAAGAAAATGCGAATCAAAACCATAATGAGACACCGTTTCACACTGACTAGGATGTCTTTAATTTAAAACCAAAACAAACACAACAAAAAGGCTAAAGAAGTGTTGGTGTGGCTGCAAAGTGGGAACCTTTGTACATTGCTGGTGACAACGTAAAATATGAAACCATTACTACAAACTCTCAGGAATACCTCCCATAAATGGCTTCAATGCAGCAAATTCTCTCCCATTCCAGTTCCTTTACCCTCATCTAAACCATCTTGGCTTCACTTGTGCTTTTGGAATAATTCCATAACTCTTTGCACACTTCAATTCCTGCTTGCTACCACCTATCAATCTATTGTCTCCATAACTCAAAATAACTTGAGTTTTAGCCTTGATGCGTTGTTGACATTTAAGTGAATGAAGGTAACAAGGTAACATTCTACAGAGATGTAGAAAGAATTTAGAGTTTAGAGGTAGTGGATCAAAAGTCCTGTTTTGGTCATGCGGGGTCTGAGAGTCACTGCTGGCTATAGATGGAACTTTTAGCTCCAAAGTGATTTTCACACACTCCACCTAAGACTGGCTGTTTCCTTCCCCCAGAAATTCAGTTCACTGCCTTTCTCCCTTAGACTGCGTGGAAACTGGTGAGGCCTTTTATGATCCTACTATTCCATCTCTCTGTGTCTGTCTCTGATGTCTGGTGTCTGGTCTCTCTCTCTCTCTCTCTCTCTCTCTCTCTCTCTCTCTCTCTCTCTTCCTCCCTCTCTCTCTCTTTCTTCCTATCAACTTTTCCCTTTCTCATTCTGCTCTTGCCTCTTGACCTCTTTCACTCATTTCAAGTGTTCTTGATTCCTTCCTGCTTAAGAGTTTTGCACTTGTTGATTGCTCTAACTTGGGGCAGTCACTTCCTTTCGTATTTCATGGCTCATCCTTGCTTGAGCTCAAATATTTCTTTAGCTAATGTCAGGAAAAACCCACTCATTCATTTTTCTCTGTCTTTTATTTGCCCCATATCAGCAATATATATCTCATACGTATCCACATTATATAGACACACACACTTTATTTACTGATTTCCTCCCTTACTATTCTCCAACCATTACATAATTATTTGAGAAAAACAAACTTTGCATTCTGGCTTACAAAAGAGATGTTGGACATAGTAGTCACTTAATAAATTCTGAGTATATAAATAGGATGGTAACATACACCTTTGGCTCATGTTCTCCACATAATTCTGCTTTAGTTATTCATAGGAAAGGTTAAATTTCATTAAAACTTTGTACTATGATGAAATATTTTGTGAATGCTTTGCACCAAAGAATTATCAGAGTTGACATGCATCCTTGTTTGTATATTAAAACACAGTAAAATACTGGGAATGGTGGCAAGCACGTATAATCCCAGCACTTGCAAGGCTGAAAACAGGAGAATCACTACAAGTGAGATCTATGTAGTGAGACCCTGTACTAAATACAATAAATAAATAAACAAAAAATAAATAAATACCACAGTGAATTAAAATATTTATTGCCAGGCCAAAAAAATAAGAACTGAAACACAGTGAAGGAGTGTAACTGTTATTCAGATTCTAGTGCAACCTTCAGCATTCTCTGATCTCCATAAGTATTAGTATTTCATGCTGGAGTATTGATACTGTTGTTTCTACTAGCAAGGAACTCACTGCCACACAAAGCAATGCGTGTCACTGGTGGGGACTTAAGGAATGCAAATTTGTTTTGTTCTGAGACTGGGCCTCACTGTGCAGTTCAGTTTGGCCTTAAACTTATTGTATAATTCCGACTGGCCTTGAACTCCCAGTGATTCTACTGCTGTGGTCTCCTGAGTACTGGGATTATAGGGATGTGCCAAGACACCTGGCTTGGAAAGTTGTTTCTTATACTCATCTTGAGCATGCTTTCTTTAACTTTCATGAAATTTGAGAATTGAAAGGCCACAGTTTGAAACCTAGATCTGACACCATTTGCATCTATGGCCTGGTTGACATGCATCCATGCATCTGTAGCATTTCTGAACCTTGTCATTACTCATAAAATGTAGATTATTTAGCCCTACCACACTGAATGACTGGCTACATTAAACAGAAGAAAATATACTTGCATCTATCATTGTATTTGACACAAAGAAGGAACTAAATAAATGCCAGTTGGTTGGAACTCTCTCTTACTCCAAGTTTTATTTCCCTGTTTATGGCCAGTATATGCTCCTATAGGCTGACTACATACCCAGTAACACATCCTGCAAGATGAGGGTATATGTCTCTATTTTAGTAACTGTAGCTAATTATATGTTTTAATTAGCTGCAGATGGATCAAAAGAGCATATAAGAGCAAATAAAAAGGTAATTTTGAAACAGCTTGATCTTTTTTGTTGGTCAATTAAACCAAATATATTAAGAATTTACTGAAAAAAATTTATTTCCACATGGCCTATCAAGTAGGCAATGTAGTACATTTAATTTCAATGTTAGAGGACCAAGAAACACTGGATTGCCTTTGTGTGATTAGGTTTCTTTTTTTTCCTTTATTTTAGGGAAGGGTCTACAGGGTGTTCAGGGTCTCACTACTAGATCAGACTCATAGTGTGATCCACCTGTTTACAGCCTCCCAAGTGCTGGGATTACAGGGGTATACCACCATGCTGAGTCTCAATTGCAGTCCCAGAGCGCCCGGGTGTGGGGCCAACACGGCAGGCCCAGGGATGGAACCTCCAGCCCCTGCTCCTGCACTTTAATCTGCTGAGCTCTTTGGCCAGCCCTAAAATTTGAAAAGGATTTTTTTTTTGCGTACATCAGGTCGCCTTAAGGGCAGGTCTAGTGGAGTTTCTGGAGCTGGGAATCGAACCGCGGTCCTATGTGCCTGACTGCATCTGCCGAGGTGGCGCTTAAACAACTGAGCTGTCACACAAGGCCCTCCTGATTAGGTTTCTTGTATCTTCTATCTAGCCTGTCTAAAAAAATTAAGGGTTTCTAATCTTTTTTCCTTCCTGGGGGATTCTGTATACTAGATACTCGTATATCACTAATCTATCCTCCTGAACATTTGTCAGGTGACATTTCCCTCCACCGTGGTGACAGTTTTCCCTCTCTTTCCACAGTGTGTGTCAGGTCACACACCTTGCTATCGGATGTATTCTCTAGAATTAGAAAAATGTTGTATACCTAGAGCTGGGGGAAACTGGAGCATCCAGACCATATCTAGGAGATGGCAATGACTTCTGCTTAAAGCTGATGTGACTCTCTTTCCTGTCCTAATACAGAGGAAGACAGAAAGCAAGTCTTTCTGAAACTGACACATCCAGGTTATGTTAAAGTTATTGCTGCTACACAAAATTTTCAACTTAGAATTATGTGAACCTGCAATACCCCCTCTATCTATCCAAAAGAAATCAAAGCATGTTTATGCAAAAATGTGGAAGTGAATGTTCTTAGCCTCATACAGGACAGTCAAAAAATGGAAGCAACATAAAAATCCATCAATTGATGGATGAAACACACAAAACATGGTATACTGACACAACAGAATGCCACTGAGCACACAAAGGAGTGAAATACTGTGACGACAGGAAGTATTCACTACAATATGTTTGAACCCTGAAAACATTATGCTAAGCAAAAACTTCTTTTTACTCTTAACTTGCTCTTCTTTATTGTACAGATTACTTGCACTTCGTCTTTTGCACTTCTGACTCCATCTTGGTATCTGTTTCTTGGAGGACCAAAACTGACACTGTTTGGTAGAAGAAAGAATTAAGTCCAAATCCTCTGGATCCAAGATCACTCTACAGAGCTAACCATCACTATTGTGCATAGCCCATTGGGACTAAGTAGAAAAGAATACATGGATAACGAAGCACTGCTAACTTTAGCATGGTCCATTCTATATAGAGACCTATATGAAGAAAGCCAACCTTATGGGAAGGACAGGCTTTGTAAGCTGAGTCTAATATCCTTAGAGCAGTTAATGTGCTGGTGAGTACAATGCTTTCATAAGATATTCCAGGCAAACATTCGGAAAGTATATGTGAGAGCTTTTCTTGCCCTTCTCTCACACTTTTACAGGAATTACCAGAATCTAATTACTTTCTTTCTCGATGTTCAAGTGAGAACATTTATAGTGAGAGAATAGGGGTTTGGCACTGAACTTGAGGTGGTTGCAGGGAAGATGTAATTTTTGGAGTACATATAACACATCAGGAGAAGCCAGATCTTCCAGCATGAGGTACTTGGCCTCAGGTGGGGAAATACACAGAATCCAAAGGCAGTGCCGACTTGTGTTGGCTGCTTTGTTTTTGTGTACCTAAAGATAAGATCCCTTGTGAGTTTTTTCCCTCACATTCAATTTAAAACAGACTTTAGTGAGCCCTTGCTATAGGCCAAACTCCATGCTAGGAATCTCAGAAGCTCCCAAACTTGTAATTAAGTGACAAGACATATGTGAATAAGACCCCTAAATGCAATGCAAGCTGTGCTCACTGCTGGAAGTAAGGCAAACAGAAAGATCGGTTCTGAAAGGAAGCTTTTGAAGTGAGTGATTAAAGGAATGGGAATACAAAGAGAAGTAAAACTTGAGCAAAGCATGTATTCCAGATACGAATGACATCATGAAGAATGGCAGCACGTTGGGAGATGCCATTGCATTTATAGGAAACAAGTAAGTATTGCTGAATAGCCCAGTCTGGAGAAGGCTGGGGTGCAGACCTGAGAGCCGTGGAAGGAGAAAGGGTCAAGTGCACGTTCTCTCATGTTCAAGCAAAAGAGTACGGATGTTTTCTTGTAGCTAATGTGGAATTACTGACAAGTTCAAAAAGTGTGTCCAGCGGAGCGGGAAAAGATTGCTTATATGATTTCTTTATATTAATAGGTTTGACTCTTAAATCCATGATGTGTTGAATTTATCTGCAGAAATACCCACACACCATAGTACGTTTCCACTCACATACTATGAAGAACACTTGACTGTGGTAAAACAGCCTCTTTAAACTCTAGTTTAAACGTGAGAATATTTGCAAAATTTGTGTGACCTCTGAAATTCCTCTCATTCTACAGGTCTATGATTCTGTTCTTTTTTTTTTTTTTTTTCTATATTTCAGGAAAGGGTCTACAGGGTGTTCAGGATCGCACTACTAGATCAGACTCAAACTTTGCCGGTTTACAGCCTCCCAAGAGCTGGGATTATAGGCACACACCACCACTCCCAGTCTCAATTGTCATCTCAGTGCGCCCCAGGGTAGAGCTGGCGTGGCAGGCCTGGGGATCAAACCCCTGACTCCTGCACCTGCATTAGCAGGTGCTTTAATCTGCTGAACTATTTGGCAGCCTTGTGGTTCTGTTTTTAGCAGCAACCTAGATGATAGTTCTGACATGAAAATGTTCTTGACTTAGGTCTATGCCATTAATATGAAGTACTTTGGCAATTAGCAACTTCACTTTGACAGGGTAGTTGAGGACCCAAAATAGATTTAGCTGAATTGCATCAACTATCTGAGTAAGACTTGTCTACTGGCTGAAAGGCACACTATTCAGCTCATTTAAAAAAATATTTATTTATCTATTTGGTACAGAGGCCCACTATACAACTCAGAATCACAGTGATCCTCCTGATTCAGCCTCCCCAGTGCTGGGATTAAAGGTGTGTGCCATCATGGCCAGCACAGCATGCAGTACCGGGTATTGAACTCTGGTCCTTGTGCTTACCAGGCAGGCAATCAGACTGCAGAGCTATCTCCCCAGGCCTCAGCTCATTTCTTGCAAATCTGTGCTTTAGTTATGTGTATGGTGCCGAGTTTACACTGGCCCCAATGCCTTGAGAAGTCATGGCCTGTCAGGCCTGCTGGTATCTAACCAGGCAGACAGTACCCCCAGGTAACTGCAGTTATTGCATCCTATGGCTTGTTGGGATCAGGGAGGCAGCCAAGGCAGGTGATGGTATAATCAAGTGATGATGCACTTGGGCTTTTTATAAAAACACACTTTCAACCAAGTCTCTTCCAATTAGCTATCACTCTGGTGATAATGATAAGTCAATTTCTTCAGCAGCTTATGATCAACAGATTATGAAGCTAGGGTTGTAGATAAGGGTGGTGTCTTGCCTTTATGATGAATTGAACAAAGAGTTTGGGATTGACTAGGTCCTCATAAGTCTTCTAAATTTTTCACTTTACAAATGAGAAATAGGTGGGGATACTTTACTTCTTTTAAATTCAGACATTTGTCACCACTTCTTCAGCCACATTTCTCTTAATCATTAACAAGAATCACGAACTTTTCATTAAAAATGTACTTTCTTGCAAGTTTAATGCTCTTAATAATAAGGACACAGTTTAGCTAGAGAATGAAATCTCGTGTGGGTGTACTGGCAAGTTATTCATTTACTAACTCCCAAAGGTCCTCATTGCTCTTTAATACTGATTCTCTTAAGCATTTATGTAAATTTGTTCAACATTCAGTCAGCAGCTTTTATTGAGTTGATATTGTTCTCCTCTCTGGGATGAGTAAGACATGTTCCTTGCTTTGAATAGCTGGATCTTTTATTTTGGGGGGGTGGACACTCTAAAAAGCAACTGCAATTTAATGTGACAAGTACAATATTATAAAAGGAAACTATGTGTTGGGACAAAAAAATGAGGGAGCAATTAGTACCATGTGAGGGATGAAAGATCGACAGAGAGCGAGTGACATTTGAGCTCGCCCTGGGAGGGAAAGAAGCAGTTGTGGCAGCTCCTTGAGGAGCGGGGGCTCAATGTGGGGGAGGACATTCTAGTGAGGGCACTGACTCAAAGTCACTGAAACACACAGGAGTACATCATATTCAAGAAGTGGGGTGGTTGCAGTTTATGATGTCTGAATGCAAATGGATCTGGGGCATAAGATTGGGGTGCACCTTGGAAGGCTGTGGAAGGCTTGCGGAGTTTTTTTGTGTTAGTTTAGCTTCCATCCATCCTAACAATTTATCAAGAGCAAAGATTTAGTTTGGCTTATAGAGTCAGAAGTTCCAATCATTAATCATTGGTCTTTGATGTTTTGGGCCTGTGCAAGACAGTATATCATAAACAACATTTCTCCAGATTGCAAATGAAAGTCAAGCATGCCATATGAAGATCTCAGCACTGTACGGTATTCCCAATATTTGTAATTTTTTTTTTCCTTTTTTTTTTTGCGGAACCAGGGATTGAACTCGGGCCCTTGTGCTTGCCAGGGAAGCACTTAACCTACTGAGCCATCTCCCTGGCCTTTTTTTTTTCTTTTGATCTAGGGGTCAGAGATGCCTCCTGTTATCAAGAGGCCAGAGTAATGGCGTCATCTGCTGCACTGATGTTTCATCCTACTCATAGGCAATTTATGACTTACATTCTGGTCACCACTACCTGATGCTCTGAACAGCCTGTTCCTTCTCAGCTCTAGCATTGTCCTCCATACTTCATTCTCTTCTTTTCTACTCGCATAGAACCCACACACTTTACATTTCCCCAGGTCATAATCCTTTTTCCTTTCCAATATTCAGGCTGTCCTAAAAGTGGCAAACCAACAGGGCTTAGTTCTTCTGCCTCAGTTCCTGGTTCTGCAGCTCAATAAGACACATAAACTTAGAATGCCATACCATTTCGCAGAGTTCACACTTGAGAGGCTAATTGATTAAATGACTGCTGAATGAATGTTAAGAATCAAAGGGAATATTAGTAACAGTTGGAGCTAGAAATAGGAATTGTTTATGGACTCAGCATACAAACCTTTGCTTATATAAAAGTACTAAAAATTTCAGCATGGTTTAAAAACTTCGAGTTTTGCTTTTCCAAATACAACCTCCAGGGGAACTATCTGCCCGGGCCCCTCTCCTGTCCCTCTCTTGGACAGGAGCTTTCTTTCTCTCAATAAATATATTCTGCTCATAAAAGAAAAACAAATACAACCTCCAATTCAGTTTAATAGAAAAAATGTTGATTGGGCTTTATTTATAGGTAAAAAAGCAATATGTATTGAATAACTAGTGTTATTTTCCTTTGGAAAATGAGATACAAATACATAACTATGATAAAATATTTAGTACAAATGATAACATAGTAGAATGCTACATTCTTAGTACTTACAACAGTGGACTGAATATTTGTAGAATAAAAATGAGATTACATTGAACACAGATTAATTCAATACAAACAGATTGTGTACAGAAGTTTTTTAATATTTTTTTATTTTTAAGGAGATTACAAATTAGAATTAAAACAAAAAAATTACAAGTGAGGCAGAATTTCACTTAACAAAGTCATATTGGGGCCGGGGAGATGGCTCAGTAGAATAAGCGCTTCCCTGGCAAGTGTAAGGGCCTGAGTTCAATCCCCAGTTCTGGAAAAAAAAAAAAAAAAAAAAAAAACAAACAAACAAACAAAAAAACCCCAAAGTCATATGAATTACACAGTATTTGTTGTAACACTTAGTGCTATCTTCCAAGGTTTGGACAACTGTACTGTACAGAAGTTTTAAGCAGTTCACTAGAGCTGAGGGATCGAGCTGGGGTGAAGTTTGTTTGCTCTCCCGCGCTGTTAGAATGTTCCTCATCTGTGCCATGTGATCATGTTCCTGGAAGCCACGTTTTGGGGAGGACTAGAAACAAGCTCTGTGAAAGGCTACATAGGAAAGATTTTGAATTTAAGGTTTATCCCTTGTCTGTTGCAGCTACTTTGTCTTCATCCCAAGTGCATCCGATTGTGCTTCTAAAACCTTTCATTTCTGATACCAGTCAGGAAAGACTTGGACTCTGGACCAATTTGCTAGTCTCTGAACACAGTATGGGAAACTTGGTGTGTGTGTCAGTCAATCTTAATTAGTAATTTGACAGGATTAAGAAATGCCTTCACATGTGGTAGGTGTGTACTTTTCAGTGGATTCATTCAGTGCTGTTCAGCATTGAAGGTGCACTCAGGAGGCCTGGCCCAGTTGGAAGTGGCCCAGCACTCAGGGTGTGCCTTAGGAGGGTGCATGTCTCACTGCCACTCTTTGCCTTGTCTGCTTGCTGTTCACCATGAAATGAACAGCTTTGCTCCAACATGCTCTTCTTCCACGTTGCCTCTGTCTGGGAGGCAGCTAACTGTGGACTGAAGCCAGGAAGCAAATAAATCCCCTTTAAATTGTGTAAGTCAGGCATTTTGTCCCCATACAGGATGGAAGTCAGATTGCCTTCATTCACAGACATTGCCCTCTGTCGTACCCGAATGACAAAATTCCTACTCTGCTAAATCTCTGCTCAACCTACTTACCCACTGCAATCAGTGAACGTTATTTGAGAGAAGCACAGCATTACGTTCACTAGTTTTCATCTAAGTACATGTTCACTAATTTCAAGTGAATTCTTAGTGGTACCTAGGTATCCAAATTCATTTACCTGACACACTCATTACCTCTCTTTCCTCGAAGATGTTTTTATGCCTTATAGTTTTCATCTGACCTTCCACACCTTTGAGACAGCAGCGGAGGAGTGTGCCTGTATCTCTCTATGGGAAAGAAATTGCTGCTCACACAAGGAGTGCAACTAGGCAAGGTCTCTAACCATCAGCTCCTTGTGGAAATGCCTCAGCTTTCTAGGTGGGGACACACTCTGGGCAATCCTGGTTTTGGTCAAGGTGGAATTCTTACCTCTTCCTCTCAGCTCTGGAGCTCTGTTCTGGATTGCCAATTAAGTTTTCAAATCTTAGCCACTGTCTGAGGCTGTTCCTGCTCAGTGTTGTTTCACCCCATACCCCACCATAGCCTAGTCTATTTTACACAGAAACATAGTAGGCAATGTGGAAAAAATTAAAAGCTACCTTCATTGTATTCTGGTGTCAGCATTTAAAACATTCGTTATAGCAAAAGATATTTTTTAAAATTATTATTCCAACTAGGTAAAGGAAAATACTGAATCATTATGCAGCTAACAGTTGCTGTTGCCCATATCTCTGCTCTGTTCCATAAGCACTGAGCTGTTAGGAGACTGAAGCAGCACTTCTGACAGTAAAGAGCATTACTGACCAAAACATTAGCAGATGAGAAAGGGACAGACAGCTTTTCTTCCACACAATTCGGTATTATGTACCTCCCTACAAGGCTTTGTATCCCCAGTGATTGTGTCTTGTAAGCATATTAGCATATTTATTGCATTTTATTCCTACAATTTGGCTACGACACAAGAACACACACACACACACACACACACACATATATATATA
>NW_004524854.1:1337615-1339544 GCF_000260255.1 Octodon degus
TTTTCCAGAACTGGGAATTGAACTCAGGCCCTTGCACTTGCCAGGGAGGCGCTTATTCTACGGAGCCATCTCTCTGGCCCCAGAAAATATACTGTGAAAGGGAAACATAGGACTCAAGCAGTTTATTTGGTTTTCTGTGGATTGAACCGGTACAGCATCAACTGGCTGGTTCTCATCTAATATCTGCACCTCCTGTATGGATAATTCTTTCCATTTGAGAGCTTTTGCCTTCCTCTATCATACATGCTGCTGAACTGAGCACTGTCTTCCACTACTGAATAGGAATCTTCTAATGGTCTTGTGAAGGAATAAGCCAAGGTATTGTATTTTATATTTCACACACAGGAAAAGGGAGGTTCATAAAGGTATGTGCTTCTTTCAATATCACAGAGGAGGAAAACACAAAAGCTGTTTCTAGATCCTAGGTTGTTCAAGTTGGACAGAGGTCTAGAAGTATAGACCAGAGTGACTGAGAGATATAACTCTGACAAAATATAGGAAGACACCTGTGATTTCAGTCCAAGTTTTTATGAAGTATGGCATTGTGCTTAATATCAGATGCCGAACATTCATTTCTTTGTTCTATTTGCATGAGATGCAAATGAAGATAAATATTCATTAATGAAAACTGCTTTGAAGTGTAATCCTTGTATGCCCTGCCAAAGTATTAAAAGCTGCCAGTTGTTCATAATCATTAAGACCCCAATTTTGAGCAAAGACTCATTTGACTGTGATTCATAATGAAAGTTTAGTTGATAAAATGACCTGGAAATAAAAGAAACAGGTGTATTACCCACTACTGGCATCTCGCTATCACCCAGCATGCTGGACTACAGGTTAGACCCACTAGTAAGTCATTTGGCTTACTGGGACTATTAAAAACATGTCTTATGGGGTTCGTTTTTGGTAGAGGAAACAAATGAAGTTGGGTAGCTAGACAAGTTCCCCCTCACTATTATAGTTCTTCAAGTAAGTGGAATAAATTATCTAGGATTAAAATGAGGGACTTCAAAAAATTAATGAAACCGGTGAAACTTTTAAATGGGTAATTACACTTATCACAGTATAAGAGAAACAAGAGATATAAAGCTTATAGAAATATGATTTGTTCAGAAGGAATTAGGAAAGAAAATAAAGATACTTTCATTTGTTTTTATACAAGCACTGTGTAAATATTATCTTGCAAAGAAGCATGATTTTAAACAATGCAGAATATAAGGGGAAAATGAAAATTCTTTAATTACCTCTTCCTTTCTCAGCAGCTACTGTCAACCATTCAGCATATATATATGACTTTGTTGTATGCATTACTCCCTGACTTTTATGTCTACTAAATAATATGAATTATGGATCATTCTGTGGTTGTGCATTCATCGTGGTATTTAACTACATTATGTTAATCTCTAATATGGATGTTACAGAAATTTATTTAGCCACACCTTGATTCATAAACACTTAACTTTTCTCCCAACAATGATGTCGTATACATCTTGTTATATGTTTCATTTCTCATATAAATACCTAGAAACTGAACTATAGGTTTGAAGTATCTGTGAATTCCAGATTCATTAAGATTCTGCCGGACCGAGGAGACAGCTCAGTAGAATAAACTCTTCCCTGGCAAGTACAAGGGCCTGGGTTCAATCCCTGGTTCTGCCAAAAAAAAAAAAAAAGATTCTGCCAAAGTGTCCTCCCAAATATCTACTTGTCTCCAACACCACGTGAGACTAAAATGATCACTCACAATAACATGTATGTTCCAAATATATAATATAAAACAATCTTATGCTTATTTTTAATCCTAATTTTTAAAATTAATAATTATATTGAGCACAATTTCAGATGTTTTTTTTATTTTTTATTTTTCACTGTAATTTTTTTTATTTATTTGAGAGAGAGAGAGAGAGAGAGAGAGAGAGAGAGAGAGAG
>NW_004524854.1:1339644-1353362 GCF_000260255.1 Octodon degus
ATCCCTCCTTGAGAGAGAGAGAGAGAGAGAGAGAGTGAGTGTGTGTGGCCAGCTCAGCCCACCAGGGGGCGGGGCTGGCTGGCATGTGGTGCTGGGGGATTGAACCACAGTCCCTGATGCTTTGCTAAGCTTGCTCTAAGTAGGTGCTTTAGACCACCGAGCCATCTCTCCAGCCCACAATTTCAGATGTTTATTGCTCATGTAATTCTCCTGTGAAATAGTATTATAACTTTACTTTTTCTCTACTGGTTGTCTGCCTTTGCTTTTGGATTGTTAGACATTCTGCACATTCTAGATATTAATTGTCTACAATTTATATTTTATGCATTTTCTCTCAACTAATATTTTACTTTCCCTTGTAGTATCTATAGTTAAGTAGTAAATATTTGCACAGTTATATCTGTTGTTCTTTTCTAGTTGGCTTCTGGGATTTGTGTCTTGCTTAAGAATCTATATAGTTTAAAACAATGAAAATATTGTGAAATACTTAATGGTACCAAACTACACACTTAAAATGATTTAGATGATCAGTTTAATATAATATGAATTTTATTATAATTATTAAAACTCAGTTAGCTGGGCAGGATGGCACATGCCTTTAATCCCAGGACTCTGGAGGCTGAGGCAGGAAGATCACTGTAAGTTCAAGGCCAGCCTAGGCTACAAAGTCAGTTCAAGGCTAGCCTGAACTGCAGTGATAACCTGTCTTAAAAAGAGACACACCAGCCTGGGAGATGGCTCAGTGGAATAAGTGCTTCCCTGGCAAGCACAAGGGCCTGAGTTCAATCCCCGGTCCCCATGCCCCCCCAAAAAAAAGAAGAGACACACAAGAAAACCACTCCATTAATTAAATCTATGCTTTAATTGTCTCTATTTCTTAATTTTTATTTTTATTATAAGTTTTCTCTTTTGTTTTCTTCATATCCATTTTTTCTTTTTATTAGTATTAGAATAACATGAGTGGGTGTTAATTTTTTTTCCTTATGACTGGAAAAATGCTTAAGTTTGATTTCCAGAGTTTTGGCTTTATATATTTTTAAAATTTTACTTGGTTCAGGAAGGTTATGAATGCTCTATCTTTTTTTAATATTTCTTTTTTAATGTATTTGGTGTAGGGTCTACAGGGCCTCACTACACAGATCAAACTCATAGTGACCCTCCTGTTTTCAGCCTCCCAAGTGTTGGGATTACAGGTGTGTGCCACCATGCCCAGTCTCAATCGCTGTGTCAGTGTACCCGGGGGTGGGGCCAGCATAGCAGGAATGCTCTATCTTATAGGCATAGTACACATTTTCTCAACACTAAAAATTCTACTATGACCCCATCTGGGAAATTTAATTATTTGGGCTTTAAATTTTCTCTATATTATTGTCCATACACTTAGTTTTCCCCCTAAGATTTTTTTCTTTTTTTTTCCTTTTTTTTTTTTTTTTTTTTTTTTTGTGGAACCGGGGATTGAACTCAGGCCCTTGCGCTTGCCAGGCAAGCACTTATGCTAGTGAGCCATCTCCCCGGCCCTCCCCCTAAGTTTTTGAAGACTATATCCATTATTTTCTTCTCTGTGCCCCATATTTTTCAGTCATTTTCTATTTTACTGTCATAGATTTGCTTCTTCTCAGTAGAATATGGCTGGGTATTATAAATGCACATGGGCCCTATTATGGAGAAGCAAAATTTAAGACACACACACACACACACACACACACACACACGTGCTTGTATTACCAACTTATTTTCTCTTATTCCCACAGCCTAATTGCATGTTTTTTGTTTTTGCCTTTTTCTTTGGTTTTGCCTGTCCTTGCTTCTTGCTGTTTGTTAGCTTGATAGGTTTTTTTTTTTTCAGTTTATCCACTATATTTTCCTCTAAACATCTAGGACAAATCTGTATTTCTATACTTCTTCATTACTTTGAATCAATTCCGCTGAGTCTCCTATGTAATAATCATCTGAGTTTGCTGTATTAGAGTCAGGTATAATCAGAAGTGAGGGGCTGGGGAGATGGCTCAGTGGTCTAAAGCACCTACTTAGAACAAGCTTAGCAAAGCACAGGGACCGCGGTTCAATCCCCCAGCACCACATGCCATCCAGCCCCGCCCCCTGGTGGGCTGAGCTGGCCACACACACACACACACACACACACACAAATGAATAAATAAAATTAAAAATATATATATATGAAAAAAAGTGAAGCAGGCTTCATTACTCCTCACTCATGTCTCTCATGCCATCTTGTTTCTCTTTTCTACAAGTATTTATTTATGTATTTGATACAGGGTCTCACTGTGGAGCTTGGAGTCATAGTGATCCTCCTGTCACCGCCTTCCCAGGGCTGGGATTACCAGTGTGTGTGCACCACCAGGCCCTGTTTCGGTGGCTGCCACAGCGTGGCACCAGCTTGGCCTGGGATACCAAGGGTCGAACTCAGGTCCTTATGCTTGCCCGGCAGATGCTCAGACTGGTGAGCTATCTCCCAAGCCTTTTTATTTTTGTTGTTGTTGCTTGAAAAATACTTAATAAGGTATTTCTTTTGGACTCTTTAGATTGTAAACTTTCTTATTCCTTATAGATCTAACGTCTTTAGCATCATTTCCTAATTAAAATGCTAATTAGCATTGATCAAAATGGCAACTAGTAATGATCAAAATCATTGTCATAGAGGGCTTACTGGGCATAGTTAGAGCATAGGGTCTGGTGGTCTACTTAGCTGGATTGGTGAGTGTGGGAGCCTCTTCAAGCCATTGCCAAAGTAGTAGAGCTTGTGCGGCTCTGAAAGGCCGAAGGTATCACTTTTCTGGGCAGTGTTTTCCACATCCAATATGACCACTATTACAATTGTACATAAACACATATGCTTGTGCTACACACTTTTTTCTTCCCTCTCCATCAGCTTCCTATACTCTTATGAGGAATATTTTACAAGCTCATAGTCCAATTGTGGTTTTAGCCAGAGATCAAATTTTAGAACTAAAATTGTTACACTGTGTGTGTGTGTGTGTGTGTGTGTGTGTGTGTGTGTGTGTGTAGCTATGTGCGTTCCTGGAAAAGGATAACTGTCTCATTATATATGGAGGATTTATATCAGTTAGCCTAAAAATTGTCCCAGGGATCTGTCAGGCCAGTTTTATTTGTTTTTTTCTCAGATTGGAATTATTCTATTCTCTCATGACCTTTGATATTCTTGCTGGCCTACATTTTCAACCGTGATTTCTCTTGTTACTCTGTTTTAGAGAATTCAATCAGATCTACTTCAAGAAGGTCTTCACAATTTCTGAATCCTTGGTTACGCTTCCTTTTATTTTTTAGTGCTTTATTGGATATGTGGACCTTTCATTGCTGGTGACAGGAGGGTTACATACAACACATATGTACAACTTTTCTGTCACTTTTAATCATTTGAGCACACATTAAAATAGAGCATGTGATGAGTCTTAATATCATCTATTGTAGTCAAAAATTATAGCCATTCTTCCCTCAGCATTCACTTTCTAAGCCACCATACTAGGCACGTTACTTATATTATTCCTAATGCTTAAACAGTAGGAGAACATAAGCTGGACATCTTGACTGCTTTGCATTCCTAGTGCTCAGTTTAGAGCCCAACATTCACTTAGTGGTAGCTGCTTACCATACTTGTTGAATGAAAGAATAAAAACTATTCAGGAGAAATAGCTTTACTGCCACTTAGAAGATTCTAAAACTTAAGATTGTACAAGTTTACTATTTATTTTGCATTTTGGGGAGGGGTCTACAGGGTATTCAGGGTCTCACTACTAGATCAGACTTCATAAATAACTAAAAAACATTCCCCCCCCAATTAGAAACCTAATCCAAAAATGGGCATCTGAGATGAACATACACTTCTCGGAGGAAAAAGTACAAGAAGCAAATAAGTACATGAAAAAATGTTCTACATCACTATCCATTCATGAAATGCAAATTAAAACAACCCTGAGATACCATTTCACCCCCAAAAGAATGGCTAACATAAAGAAATCACCCAACAACAAATGTTGGAAAGGCTGACAGGAAAAAGGAACCCTTCTCCACTGCTGGTGGGGATGTAGACTGGTGCAACCATTATAGAAGTCAGAGTGGAGACTCCTCAAAAACTAGGACTGGAAATTCCATTTAATCTAGATATTCTCTTTCTGAGAATTTTCCCAAAAGAACTGAAAACATCATATTGTAGTGATATATGTGCATCTTTGTTCGTAGCAAAGAATTTATGATCTCCAAATCTTGGAAACAAACAGAATGCCCCTCACCTGAGGAATGGATGTAAAATGTGTCATGTTTTTATACAATGGAGTATTACTCAGCTATAAAGAAAAATAAACTCAAAGCCTACATATATAAGTGGATGCAACTTGAAGATATACTCATAAGTGAAATAAACCAGACCCACACGTGCAAATATCATATAGTCTCCCTAGTGTAAGAACTCAAAAGAAGAAATAATAATTGAAAGGTATAACATAGTTAAATGGAAAGTGAGAAGTTAAGTACTAAACAATGAAGAGAAAGCAAGGAGAAAATTTAGGAAATATGGCAGGGCACAACCATACATTTGTATAAACAAGATGGTTAAGACAGTGGTCCTAAGAATCACCATCAGGTTTTTGAAAATAATACTTAATGGGTATAATTCTCACCCTGACTAACTCTACATGCTGATATCTGTGAACTAAGCAACTAACTACACTGAGCAGGGCAATACGTATGCTAAAACTATGCTTGGAATACTTATCATTCTGGTCTTCTAAATGCAAACTACTTCTAATTTCATATCAATTATTGCTATACTCTCTTTAAATGTTTGTAAAAAACAAAAAGGTAATAAAAGAAAACAAAAGACAAAAAAATGTCATAGGATTGTCCTGATACAATGTTGCATGTGGTTTGATTTCTAAATTTCTGTGTAAAAATATTTAATTATTTTTTCACATTCTATAGGGATTTATTTTTTATTAATTTTATTGAGAAATAGATAGTAATGAGACAGTTTAAAAATGGATTAATAGGACAGTTTCAATAATTAATACCTATAGGGATTTAAAGTTTAGACTATCCATGGTTGTTGGAAAATAGCAGTTCCATGTTATGTCTAAGGTGTCTGATGTTCAGACAGATAGTGATGTTAAGCCCAACTGCCTGTGTTACAGGTTAATAACATTATTAAGCTTCTCTTCTGGATGTTTAACAACTAGAGTTAGCAGACCAAGAATTAGAGAAATAGAGTGGCTACAAGGAGAGCTAATATTTTAGCCCTAGCCCTTCAAGGTCAGTAGGGACTCAGAACATAACATAACCTGTGTTGTAACACCGTGTAACTCAGTGGTGTCCCACATTTTCTGATCAAGGACATTATGGGTCCCAGAGGAAAGTGACCAATGATGTATAGTGTGCCTATGGAGAGTCACCTAGAGAGAAAAAGTCTCTCAGACTTTCACAGAGAGCACATTGGTCAAGCAATGGCCGTGACTCATCCAGGTGGTTGACACTGACAAAAGATCTACAAGGTCCTGTACATGGTTTCAGGGTAAATCCTGAGGGGATTTGACTGACCTTGTCAGATACAAATTTACATTTTTATTTTTATAGATCTTGCCTTAACTTAGTCTTAACCATATAAGCAGAAAAGTATAAAAACAAGGTATTAAAAGTAAAGTCATATTAATATGCTAAGCTGTAAAAGGCTCAAGTCAGCACCTTTGGACAATTCCCAGTTCTGCTGATAACCCACTACTATTGTGGACTATTGGACTATATTGGGCTATTTTGCTGAACTCCAGTACCGGCAATATTTGAACTGGCATCAAGTATGAAAAGGTTCTTTAAAGACTTCTCCTAATAGAGCTTCTTTAACAGCAATGGAATACCCATCTCTGTCAAAACAAAAGAAAAAGGGGGACTATAAATAAAGGACCATTTTGTAGTGAAAAAATATATATTTTTATTCAAAATAGTTAGGATATATGTACAGCTACTTTCTTTTAGTTCAATGAGAAGAAAGGTTTGTATTAATATTGTTTAGACAAGATATCATGCTAGCATCTTGTCCTCTGAATAACCACTGTGAAGACAACAATATATAGTACATTAATTATTGTAACTGTCCTACTTTTTTTTCTTTTCTTTTCTTTCTTTTTTTTTTTTTTTGCAGAACCAGGGATTGAACTCAGGCCCCTGCACTTGCCAGGCAAGCGCTTATCCCACTGAGCCATCTCCCCAGCCCCTGTCCTACTTATTTTGAAAGTATTTCATTGCTATTTTATTTTCTCATTAAAATGAATAAAAATAATAAAAAAGAGGACTGCTAGCTCAAGACTCACCTAGGCAAATTAGCAAGACCCTGGTGAGGAGGAGAGAGGTCAACTAAGGTAAGGGAGCCTCAGGCTGACTGGGTGGGTCAAGAATCTGATAGTTGTCAGCCCAGAATTTTTCAATCACAACCCAGGAATAAACTGAGTGTTAGTTCTGGTTTGGTTCCTCTGTGATGTGGGTCACCTTGTCCCTTTGTTAATTTATTGTAGCCAGAAGGAATTTAGGTCTTTCAGAGGAATTTTATTCTTCAATCAGTCAGAAACAATTAGTTAACTGATTATTTATTTGTCATTTGCTACAAGACTATAAACAGGCAGTCTGTTAGGTCCTGAGGTATTGGTTGGAGTATTAATTTCTGGAACAAATAACACTAAAATCTCAGCAGCTTCCCCCATTAGAGTAGCTCTTGCTCTGATCCCAGTCCTCTGTGGGTCAGTGGAAGGGACTGTCCCCCACACAGTTATTCAGCGATCCCAGCCCCTTGTAGCTTTGGCCTCACTGTCTTCTTGGTCCTTGAGCTTCCTCTCATCCAGCAGGCAGGTGTAGCACAAATCTTTTCCAGTCAGATCTCATTAGCTAAACTCAGCCCCACAGATGTACCTAAGCAGAAGGGAAACTGGGACATGCAGTCTTCCTATGACTCTAGGAAGAAGAGAACACAAATATTGGCAAGTGCTAGCACTTTCTACATATGGAGCTTAGACAGTTTTAGATTTATAGTAACATCTGAAGACACTGAACTTTTAAGATGTGACTGCTATAGAGTATGGCAAAAACCAAGGATGAGTGTATGGCAAGCAGAGTTAAAGAACTACTGGCATCACCCACCCCTCCTTCCTTTCCTTTTTCCTTCCCGCCCTCCCTCCCTGCCTCCCTCCTTTCTTCTTCTAGTACTGGGGACTAAATCCAGAGGTGCGGTACCCCTGAGCCACATCCTCATCTCCTCTTTAATTTTTTTTTTTTTAATCGTGAGACAAGTCCTTTTAAACTGCTTCGGCAGGATTCAAGCTTGTCAACCTTCTGCCTCAGCTTTCTGAATAGCTGGAATTAAGACATGTCCCACTATGCCTGGCTATCATCTTATTTTTCTGAGACCAAAAGGTAGTATTAACGTATAAATACAATTGTTGTCACATGATTTTTAAGTAGCTAGACAGGAGAGTCTGTCACCAATACTTTGCAAATATCACTTATGTGGCCCAAAAGTAAGAAATCAAACACCAAGTCACTGTATAAGACAGACGTTCATTGAATGCTAACTCTTTGCTGAGCCTTGAGCCACACAGACACCAATGATACAAAGAAGAATGAATGGGCCAGGGAGATGGCTCAGTGGAATAAGTGCTTCCCTGGCAAGCGCAAGGGTCTGAGTTCAATCCCCTGTTCTGCAAAAAAAAAAAAAAAAAAAAGAAGAATGAAACCACCCCTTCTCTCAAGTACTTCAAGACTTCTAAGGAATGGGTGTGTAGGCAGCTAACCTGGTTTCATTCAGAGCATGCGCTGTATTTCTGACCCAGGGCCATGCTGTTATGTGGAATGGAACTCTAGGAAATTATCCCTTCCAACTTGAAGGACTAGAGGTAGCATAGAAAATGCTAGTGGACTCATGGGGCATACGTGTGGGATTCTGAAAGGGAAAGGAGAGCTCCAAAGACAATAGAAACAGAGAGAAAAACATGAGCAAAGACTTAGGGACATGAGAATATGTGACATCTACAAGGCATTTCTTAAGAGCTGGTGACTTCTTCCAAAATACATTGGTGCTCCTGAGAAAGACCTTATAAAACAGCTAGCAGCAAACAGTTTAAAATAATAACATTCATATCAATTATGACAGAGAAAAACTATTACATACAAGGTTATAGGGGTCATCTTTGATGTTCTTAGTTTTCCTATTGGATGAGAATTGCTTTATCATGAAAATATTTGAAGAGCTAAAATATTCGCAAGTATATTTATGCTGTTTAATGTATTCATTTCTTTATGAATGCATATTATTTATATAGAATTGTGGATATCATTTTAGCACATCAATACAGGCATATAATGCACATTGTTCCCTTTCACTCCCCACTATCTCCTTCCATTGAGTCCTCCTCTTTCTTTCTGCAAATCGCCTTTACTAAATTGCCCTTCTACTTTCATGTCATCTCTTTTAAATTTTTTCCAGACCCCCCCCCAACGCTATATAATTTAACCTTTAAACTTATGTAGCATTTAGGGCCAGGGAGATAGCTCAGTAGAATAAGCACTTGCCTGGCAAGAGCCGGGTCCTGAGTTCAATCCCTGGTACCACAATAAATAAATAAACTTATATAACATTTGGAATCTTCCAGGCACTGTTCTAGGCATTTTATACATATTCAGCCATTTACTTCTCATAACAACCCTGTACATAAATTGTATTATCATCTTAATTTACATATGAGGAAATTAATGCTCAGCTCAATATTACACAGAGAGTATATGGCATTAGACTGATCTTAAACCCACTAGACTAGCTCCAGAGTCTTGGCTCTCTTCAGGCGCATAAAAAGCACCATTTTCAACTGTTCTTTCATATCAAGCAACACCTCATGAGTTTTATTTTATGCTCCCTGCATGGGGTCCTTGCAGGTCATAGGAGGATGCTACACTTGAAATAGGGTGAAGTGGTCAAGATGTGATATCGAAACTGTGGCTTTGGCAGGGGTCCTGGTGCTTAGCGTTTTGGTGTGAGTGGCGCTGGCCCAGGAGGAATTGTGAGGAGAATGTGGCAGCCTGCTGAGCTGCAGCAGAATGGCTAAGATGGGGGAGGAAGGCAGAGCTACCCAGCAGACTGTACAGAGAAGCAGCAGCAGGCTCCAGCAGCAGGTGGGAAGGAGGAGGGAAGAGAGAGGCACGACTTTCCGGCAGCGTCCATCTGTTGTCTTGTCGCTTGTCTGCCAGTCGAATGTACCCAGTGACTTCTGGAAGCCGACTGCCCTTCACCTCAGAGCATAATGTTGACAAACATAATGGCACTTTAAAGGGAAGAAGTGAAAAGCAATTAGTGGCTGCTGATGGAAATGGGGCAGAGAATTCCCCCGCTCCCCACCAGAAACTCTCAGAACTCAGACCAGCCCCCATTTTGGTGAAGGACCCCACTGGATCTAAAGCCACTCATGTTATAAATCTTGCTTTTCTGTGGCTTCTCAGCCTCAAAGTGACCAAGTGACAAGAGAGGAGACAGCCACTGCCTGGCATGTTCCCACTTACGACTCCACTGATTTCAGCTTTTCACGCTGCTACACCTGTATGACTGCGCGAGCATGTGGCTGCTGAAATGACGGGTGAGTGTTGAAAAGTTTGCACATTCCTTCTACCAACTCAACATGCTGGGCTCTCTTTTAAATAGCAACTTTTTTGTTTGTTTGCTTATTCATTTGTTTTTAATGCTCTCATTTGCTCTTCCTCAACCAGAACGCCTCCTTTGGCAAACGAAGAGCAACATGCCTTGGCAAGAGATGCAGGCCTGTTGCTCAGGACAAAGAAGTAAATTTCTCCTTCTCTGGCCCTTCCCAAGCTGGGCTGAGTAGCCGTGGGCAAGTCTATACACTTTCAGGGGCTCTCTGCCATTTTGGCTGTTTCTCTATTGTACATCACTTCCTCAGTCAAAGACCCACTCCAGTGCAAAGAATCAAGATGTGAAATCCTCACAGCTTCTTTTTTTTTTAAAAAAAAATTATTTATTTATTTATTTTAACATTTATTTATTGTGTGTGGCCAGCTCAGCCGACCAGGGGGCGGGACTGGCTGGCATGTGGTGCTGGGGTTCGAACCGCGGTCCCTATACTTTGTCAAGCTTGTTCCAAGTAGGTGCTTTAGACCACTGAGCCATCTCTCCAGCCCCTGAAATCCTCACAGCTTCTTGGGCCGTCACTTCCTACACACCCTCACCTCTGCCCTGAAGCTCTTAGTGCAGAAGGGTGTGCAGACTCAGACAGACAGCTCCATTAGCTCTCAGGTGAGTGCCAAGCCATGCTGCCCCAAAAGTCTTTGCAGTGCTATTGCACAACCACAGAGAGACATGTACTAGCTCTTGCTGGAGCTGCATACCTCTGTGACATTTGCCTCCACTTGGCTTCAAGGCCAGGACACACGTTGTCTAATTACTGGTCTAATCTGCTGGCTTATTATTTGATTTTCTATTTTTTGAAGACTATAAACCTGACGAAAACTGCATTTGTCATTCAAACAGGAAAGTGCTCTCTCAGCTAAGCTATTTCATTGTGTATTAAAACCACCAAAATCTGGCATCCAATGGGAACTCATGGGTGTGAGCAAGGTGATGATAGCATCAGCACGTGGCACGAGGAGTTGCCAAGTACATGAGCTAATTGGTTGCAGTCACTTTTAAAGCTCAGTGCATCTTCCTTCCCACTTTCAGCGCCTAGGTCACAGCTCCTGTAAACTAATGGGCTAGTTGGGTTTTACCAGGTTTCCTTAATCCCCAGGCCAGATGTGTTAAATCTCCCCCAGGTTTCTCTTAACAAAGTGACAGCAGGCTTTAATCTTCTTGTACACACTGCAGCAGCTGCGCAAACATTTCATTAACAAAAGAAAAGTGGAAAGCATTAAACCTGTAGGCAATTTGGGCATAGCATTGGATTATCAGTAGACTTTAAGATGCCCCAAAGTAAAGATGAATCTGTGTACCTTAAATTCTACTTTATTTCAAAAAGCTTGCGTAGTCATCGCAGAGAAATTAAATTCCACCTAGGGAATTGAAAAATGTAAAAAGAAACTTTAAATTAGTATTCAGCTACACAATTCTCTAAAAGCATATGTAGCAGAAATAATAAAACAAAGCAACTTACAGGCAGAGATTCACATTTTGAATGGGGAAACCACAAAACATGAGGCAGGTAAGGCTTTTCAACAGAAAACTGTTTAATATCTTATTCACATGCTGTCCATAAGTTTTGGGAATTACGTCAACATTTGTTCTCAAGATACAAAGTTGTTCAAAGATAGCTGGAAAGTCAACATGGGGAGTTTGATTTGTCTTGGTTTTATTACCATTAAAGTGATTTAGTCTGTTTATTTCACAGTTCTCCTTGCTGTGAATTTTTAATACATTGCTGACATTTTATTAGCTGGAGATTTTTTTATATCTAAGTATTTGCCTATGGATTCTGTACTTACTGGTATTTAAAAAAGTAAGAACAAATTCCTATTGTGGTCCTAGATCATTTTTATTTGAACATAATTCAAAGTATGCCACATCATAAATATTTATTTCCAACTTTCTATCTTAAAGATACAGGACACTGTATTTTAGATGAATGCCTCTTCTTCCATGCAGTCCACTTTAATCTTAGTAGAAAATCTCATGTCCCTTAATCCTTCCATTGCACTTTTTATATCTCCTTCATGATGTTGACAATGGTTCTTTGCATATTTGTCCCTCTCCTACTCCCTAATGAATTGCTTAAAAACAGCTACTGGGGCTGGTCCAAAGTGACAATCAACAAAGTCCCAATCAACACTTGGCTGCAAACATCATCTGTGTAAAGCTTCCCAGGGGACTTTCATGCTGTTTAGTTGTTTTGTTTGTTTCAGTGAACAGAGACTGATTATTTTTTTTAAGTTAACAAGTAATAATTGTACATATTTGTAAAGAACTGGAAAAGCAAATATTTTTATCCCTAATTTATGTGGTTTTGTTTCATAGTCTCAGCCTCTGAAGAGCCCACATTTCTGGAAATTTTCTAAATCAACAAGTATGTTTGCCAGATGCAATTAAAAAATATTGTAGTCATGTTGAAAAAATCGATTTGTACTGCATGTTTACAGATTCCTTCAAAATAAAGTTCCTTGAATATTTTTAAAAGGATGCGTCACCATAATATTTGGTTTTGTTTCTTGGAGGTGATACTGATTTTCATTTCCTAGAAGTGGTTGAGTTCCACCTAGCAGCCATGCCTGTGTCTAGGGGACCAGTCTTTAAGGAAGCTGTGTAGGCCTAATGCTTACAAAGTTCTCAGACTTGAGCATTTTTGGGAACGAGCAGGAGCATCAGCATATACCTGGGAGTTAAGACCAGAGAATCCATTTCTGTAAGTCTGCAGTGTGGCCCAGAAAATGCATTTTAACAAAAGCTTACCCTTATTCGCAACCCACACATGCACAGCATCAGGAAGACCAAGTGGTTGTGATGTCAGTGATCCAAGTTTACATAGAAAACAACCTTATCTTAAGCCTTCTGGGCACATTGCCTGCCAACTACTTTATGTTCAGTAAGTACCGAGTCCTCAGAACTAACTGCCTGTTCTTGGTAGTAGAATAGGGAAAGCATGTCCCAAAGCATGGCTAAGCGACAAAGTCTGAGAACAGAAGATTCAGAAAAGCTTTCTAAACAGAGGAAATGGAGAGCATAGGGTTTGTGGATAAGAAGGAGCATATATAATAAAAATCCCACAATACGCTGATGTGGATCAAATCAAAGAGATTGGGAAAGTGGAAAGATTCTCAGCTATACTACTCATTAGCTTAATGACCTTAGAAAGGTGCATAACCTTTTACAAACTCAATTCCCTTGTCTGGAAAGTGGTGATGCTAATACCTACAAAGCTGTAAGAATTAAGCAAGTTATATGTAAAGCACATTGCATAATGCCTGGAACAAAGCATGCCTTTAGGAAATGATATTTCATTATTAACATTATCCATATGGTTGAAATTTTCCATCAGTAAAATGACTATATGAATATGAAGTAAAGAATGAGACCATAAAATTCAGAAAGAGCTCATCCATTTATTCATGAATTAACAAGGAAATTGACGTACAGTTTCAGCTAGGCTTTAATCTATTCATTGAACTACGTCTATGGAAGATTTAGAATGCATCCAATAGTGGGAAGTTCTCTGAGCTTTCTTTTCCTTTCTCAATGTGTAGATACAGCCAGGAGGCAACTTTGTTCTGTTTCATCAAAGAAGAAAATATCTTGATCCTGAAATTTTGGCTGAGTCATAACCTACACTCCCACTAGGAAAACAGGATACTCTTTCTCAGTTCCCTGGATGATGAAGTCCAAGTTCCTTTGTCCAACCTGTACCATTTCCACTGACTGGATGTTGTCTCTTCTCTCACTACTAGCTGATATCATGTCTGATAATTTAGGAGAAGTAAGCTTACTGGCTCATAATTACAGTATACATTTACTCATTTTCCCTAAAAGGATAAATGTGTTAGCTAAAGCCCAAATCTTAAACAATATTTATTCTACCAAGTTAGTTAATTTTGTAACTACTTTGAAAAGTGCTTGGAAAGTGATTCTTGGAAAATGCCATCTACATGCTAACTAAATAAAACACTTTCCCTCTTAGAAAGACCTAACTCCCTATTTCCTATCATCTATCCTTTATTTT
>NW_004524854.1:1353468-1371175 GCF_000260255.1 Octodon degus
GGCATGTGGTGCTGGGGGATCGAACCGCGGTCCCTGATGCTTTGCCAAGCTTGTTCTAAGTAGGTGCTTTAGACCACTGAGCCATCTCTCCAGCCCCTTTTACTCTTTATTTATACTTGGGTTTTTCAAATAAGAGAAACCATGTAATGTTTAAGCCTGTGTGTCTGATTTGTTTCACAGTATGGTTTGAAACATTATGTTTTCAAGGTGCATCCTTTTTCCTACAAATGACTTAAAGTTACCTTTCATTATGGTAGAGTAGTACTGTATTGTACATAGAAATGACATTTTCTGTTTCCATTCATCTGTTGAAGAAGGAGGCAAAGAGAAAAAGGGGCTGATAAAAGGAATGGACATGTGCTATACGTATGCACAATTGCACACAAAGATTGTAAACATTATGTGCTGAAAACATGTATCCTCCCAAAAAGAAGAATGAATCAAGAGATGGATGGAGAAGGGAAGGGTGGGGAAGGGAAAGGTGATGACAAAAAAAAATGAATTAAGATACAGTATGTACATGTACCAATTCTGCACAAAATACGTAGACATCATGCACTACAAACATGTACTAATAAGATAAATGAAAATAGAAACACTTTGAAACTTATGAATAGGGAAGTAGTAAACACTACACTAGCCCCTTTTGAGATATTGCCACCCAAATACAACCTAGTTTGTGAGAGTTCCTTCTTTTCTAAAACCATTTATTTATTTATTCATTCACTTATTTATTTATCTGACATAAGGTCTCACTATGTTGTTCAGACTCATAGTGATCCTCCTGTCTCAGCCACTCCCTAGCACGAGGATTACAGGCATGTGCCAGCCTGGTTTCAGTGGCTCATGCAGCATGCAGTATTGAGGATCAAACTCGGGTTCTTGTGCTTGCCAGGCAGGCATTAGACCATTAAGCTGTCTCCCCAGGTGAGTGTTCCTTTTTGATCAATTGTTCCAAAATAACCTCTTACGGAAGTATTTCTCAGCCCAATGATTGGAGCACTGTGCTGTTGGGTGATTTATTAGGGATGGAAAAAGGACAGAGGATATAAGCAAGCAGCTCTAAAGAATGGTCATTTGTGGGCTGGCTTGCAGAAAAGTGCCTCAAAATCATAGTTTTAGGATTACTATGAATCTGTTTATAGGGAATTCACATGATATAGACCTAAGCTACTTACTTTCCCTACCTGTTACCAAATTCTGAACAGGGGTGAAATTATCCCAGTGCATCACAAGATACATATTTGAGCATCAAAGCAACAAATATCACCCAAATAAAGCCCAGCATGTAGGCAATGCTACATCTTCAGAAAAGTGGGATGGAATGTGAAAATGCATTTGGTAGTGAATCATAGCTCAGGAGAGCTGTAATATGCTAAAATACCACGGGCACACCTCAATAGATGCTTGTCACTTCAGTAAACTTGAGAGCCCCTTATGAAACTATCCCCATTTTCCTTTCACTATTAAAGATGTATGAGGTCTTCCCTTTGGAAAGTTTTCTTCCTCTTCTCTTCAGGGACTTCTCCAAAAAGTTTCTGTTCTACTGTGATTCCATAATCTTGTTTTTAGTTACTCCTGCGGGTGATTCACTTTGTATTTTCCATAGGTTATTAACAGCTGCCTGGACAGAGCACTTGTCTCATTACTGGGGATTGTTGAGTGGAATTTAATATCTATGCAGTTCCAGGTCCTTGAAACTCTTGACACACTCAGGCTTGGGAGGACAAAAACTTTGGAGTAACTGGAGAACATATAAATACAGTGCTTACTGCATACTCATTTGTAGCAGGCACCACACTGAGTACTTTTTGTGCAGTGATCCTTAGAACACCATGAGCTAGAAACCAGTGTTATCATTTTCTGGAGAGAGTAACTTATAAACACAGCAGCACACAGGTTAATGTCCTCTCCATTTGATTCACCCTGATTTGGCCTCAGTCCCAGAAAACAAGAGGTAGAAATATTCTTGAAATGCAGAAAACTCCCTATCAATGAATGAGATTTGGCCATAGTGTTGTTGCACAGACTTCTTCTCAGTGCTCGAATAAGAATAGACTGATATTCTAGGGCATGAGAGTCCCTCCCGCTCTAGAATCTGACATATAGCACCCTTAGACTAGGAGGTTTGGTTTTCCATCATGAGAGATTGGGGAAAAAACATTTCCTAGTTTTATACCCAATGTTCAGGGTGCACAATAGAGTTTTCTAATTCATATAACACAGTGGTCAACTTCAGAGATTCTGGAGGTAGAGTACCTGAGTGGACATTTCAGCTCTTTGTCTTGTTGTACGTCCTCAGGAATGTTATAATTTGGGCCACAGTTTCTTTATTTGCAAATTAGCACTTACAATGGTACATATTTTATGTTGTTTTCTTAATTTTATTTTTTTATTACTACATGCATACAGTACATAATGATTGTATTACTTGTGGGCAGTTGGTATATGTACATAACACAACTTAATTGTTTTTTCATCCCCTTCCTACAGTCCTACTTATTGTCTCCATCTTTTGTTTCCTTTTATTTTCTGAAAGATTTATATTTATTTTCTATTGTCTGCATTTCATTTTGTTCTTTCATTATATTTTGGCTTTCTCATGAGAGACGCTACACAAAATTGAAACTGTATGTCTGATTTACTTAATAGTATGTTCTCAAGGTGCATCTCTTCCTACAAAAGATTCAAATTTATCCTACTTTAAGATTAGTACTCCATTCTGCATGAAACTACAGTTTCCTTATCCATTCATCTGTCAGTGAACATATAGGTCACTTCCTCGATTTAGCTATTATGACTTATTATGCTATTAAAATGGGTGTACATGTATTAGTATAATATATGTCTTCAAATTTGAGGGAAGATACCTAGAAGAGATATAGCTGGGTTGAGGGGAATTTATAGATTTTTTTTGAGGAGTCTCTATAATTATGTCCACAATGGTTGTACTAGTTTATATTCCCACCAGCAATGTAGAAGGGCTGTCTTTTTTCCCACAACCTCTCCAGCATTTGTTATATTTTTATTTCTGCATGATATACATTATTTAGAGTAAGATGGAATCTCAGTGTTGTTTTAATATGCATTTCTCTAATAGAGATGTTGAACATTTTCACGTATTTATTAGATATTTACATATCTTCAGAAAAATATCTGTGCATTTTAGTTGCAAATTTTTTGACTGGACTTTTATGTTGGAGGAGGTCTAATTTTTGAGTTCTTTCTATATTCTAGATATTATTTCTCTAGCTCAAGAATAGCACAAAATTTTATTTCTTATGACATAGAAAATAACTTTAAGTTCTGTTTGTTGTTTTGTTGGCTGTGCAGAAGTTTTTCAATTTGATAGGATGCCTTTTGCTGATTTTTGATGTTATTTCTTGTATAATTTGGGGTTCTATTCAGAAAGTCCTTGCTATAGCTATGTTTTCAAGAATTTCACCATTTTTATTTTTCACCAGATTGTTTCTATTTTAATATTTCGGTCTTTCACCACTCTTATGGGTTTTGAAACAAACAAACAAACAAACAAAAAAAAAGAAATATGTGACTAGAAAGAGGCACTAGGTAAATGTTAGCTGTTGCTGTGCGTATCTTACTAAGGGATTCTTCTCATTTTCCTTCAAATTCTTTTCGTGTTCAGCCTACTTTGTATTGGCATATGAGTTTGTTTACAACCTCACATTGTCTCTGCTCTATACCACCTTCAGGGAGCCATACTTGATTGATGCAGCTTTTCAATCTCTTTTACATTTTACCTCCATCATATTGCTTTAAATTCACCTACATTTTTGCCATTGAATAGTCTGTTATCCTGGTGGTTGCAAATATTTGTAAAGAACAGTTATTTGTGAGTAACACTGAAGTCATTGAGGAAAAAAAAATACCTGCTCAGTTCTACACTGAAGTGTTGCTCCATATTTTAGAATCATTGAAGAATCTTTCACAAAAGATACTGCAGAAGTTGTGAGAAAAACTGTATATTAAGGAATAAGAAGAATCATTTAGAGATTCTGTCTATCCAGCAAACATTTTGGAAGACTTACTATGTTACAGACTTCTGTTAGACACTGCGGGTACACTAATGAATAAATGGCCTTGCCATTTCTAGTGGGATAACCACAGTTAGCAGCTGATTGGATCAGAGAATGCCAAATCTTGGAGTTAAGATAAGCAGAGAAACTGTGGCAAGCCTGCAGGAAGACACAACCTAGCTTCCTGTAAAGCTGTACAGTTTAATGAATGAGAAAAAGCCCCGAACAGAAGTATAACTTAGTAAATTCATCTCGCACTGGGGATATTATAATAGTCTTTCAACTATTTTGCATAGCTTTGTGAACTTCAATCCATTTTTGCCTTAACTATAGGCTAATTTTCCAAAATCAAATAAGCAAAGAAATGAAATTGATCATCATTAAATTTCACAAAAAATTACAAATGTACAAAACCTGAATATTCCCTGTAATCATACATACATACACATCTGTACACATATTCACCCCCTCTCTCCTTCTCCCTCTCCTTTCTCTTCCACTCCCTCTCTCTTACTTCCATACATCCTCATTAGGTTTTGTGTATTTGAGACAATTTTGTAATATTTTTATGTCATTCTATGCATTTCTGGTCAGTTATTTTTCTAAAATAATTTTTTGTAATATCTATAAATGACCGGAAAGTTCTGGAGTGGTTAACTGTGTTTTTGTTGATAATTTTTATTCATTTTTTAGATTAAGCAAACATTAATTTGGTTTTAGCCAGCTACATCATATCTGCATGTTTTTCAATGTTTGAATTTTAAAATCTTGCCTCTGGCTCTAAATGAATTTTCAGGAAGTAAAATGGTCAAAAGCAGTATTACCAGCCACTATTTCACTTACTAATGACTTTGCTCTATCTCAAGTTGATATTTCAGTATTTTGGTTATTCCCAAAATAACCAAAAGTTTTCAGTTTTTATGTAACTTTGCTTCTTTAATTTTATTTAGTTTAAGCCAATGTGACTTATTTTACTTTTTGGTGACTCTGGCCACCCTTCTTTTCCTTGAAGACTTCCAGGGAGACTCTAAAGACCTAGCCCCAACTCCCCAGGCTTTCCTCTGAGTCCAGCCACCTCCTTTCTCTGAAGACCACTGGAGAGACCTGTTAGGCTAGTACCCCAGGCTCCCAGCCTTCCTTCCAGAGTTCTGCTGATTCCAGCCATCCGTCCTTGACATGAGGACCACCAGGGAGATGTAACTATCACAGAGACATGGAGGAGTCTTGGGGAGCACTACACCATTGAGAGAACCTTATACAACTTCAGCTTGAACTCACCATCATCAGATCCTTCTTAAACTGTGGCTTGCTCCCTGTCCTTAGTGAGGTAGAAACTATGTTGAACAGTACACAGCAGGAGCTTTGGTGCACCTACTCTGCCCTCTCATTCTCCTGAAAGCTTTGCTGACCTCTATCCCACCCATCCACCATCACTGAAAAAAAATGACAAAAGGAATGAACAAAAGGCAATCCCAGACCTCTATCCCACCCAAAACAAGTCTAGGAGACAAGGTCATAAAACAACTTGGAAATCACACACCTGAAATTTCTGAGCTGATGGCAACTGAAGTAAAGAAACAACTCCATCACGCTACGGAGGAAATCAGATCAGAAATAATCTCACAAGTAAAAAGGAAATGACAAAAATCATGAAAGAATTGCTTGATACATCCAAGGAAGACACATTAAAAAATAGAAATCATCAGGAAAATGATGGAAACATTGAGTGAAGAATGAGTGGAACAATTAGAATGCACAAAACAGATGCTAACAGATATCCAAGTTATTAAGAATTCCACTGAGAGCTGGCAAAAATGCTTGAATGAAAGAGAACATAGAATTTCATTCTTTCAAAGTAGGATTGCAGCTCGTGAATATGAAAGGAAATATCTTTTTTTCTTTACTTTTTTGTTTGCTGGAACCAGCAATTGAACTCAGGCCATTGCGCTTGCCAGGGAAGTATGTATTCTACTAAGCCATCTCTGCGGCCTCAGGAAACATCTCTTTAAAATAATGAGAAAATAGCAAATAATAATACAAGAGATGCAAGATGTTGTAAAGAAAAATAATATAAGACTAATAGGTATTAACAAAAAACCCGGAAGCAACACAAAAGACATAAAAAGGGTGTTTGCAGAAGTAGTAGCAGAAAATTTCCTGAGCATAGGAAATATAGAACTCCAGCTAGCCACAATCAAAATAAATCATTACCCAGACACATGATAATCAAGATCTCAGAAATTGAGCAAAACAACAAAATTTTAAAAGCTGTTAGAGAGAAGAAAAAGATCACTTATAATGGAAAGCCCATCAGAAACACGGCAGATTTCTCAACACAGACTATCAAATCAAGAAGAGCTTTAAGTGAGATACCTGAAGTCCTGAAAGAAAACAACTTTCAACTGAGATTGATATATCATGCAAAAATATCAGTCAATTTAATGGAGAGATTAGATATTTCCATGACAAAGAACAACTGAAGAAATTCATGACAACTAAACCAAACTTACAAAGAGTACTGACAGATATTTTAGAAAGAGAAAGGTGGCCACAACTGCAACAACAGAGAAGATCTACTTACAGAGTAAGTAATTAAACAAAGGAGAAAAGTAGGGATCCTACAGTACACAAAAAACACGACAAAGATAAGCCAATATATATCAGTTATAACTATCAATGTACATTGAGAGAATTCTCTCTCTCTCTCTCTCTCTCTCTCTCTCTCTCTTTCTCTCTTCTCACTTCTCTCTCTCTCTTTCTCTCTCTGTCTCCCTCCCCCTCTCTCTTGTATTCTCATAGCATTGAAAATTAAACTCAGAACTTTGCACTTTCCAGGTAGGCACTATGCCTCTGAGCTAAATCCCTGGCCCCCAACTATCAATGTAAATGGCCTCAATTCAGCAAACAAAAGAAGCAGACTGGCATAGTGGATAAAGAAACAAAATCTGACAATATGCTGCACACCAGAAACACATATAATTCAAAAACTTAATGTTTTGAATGTCAAAGGATGGAAAAGAATAACCCATGTCAGAGGAACACAGAAAGTAGCCGGGGTAGCTATTCTGGTTGTTAGTAATGTCAACTTCAAACTAAGTGTGATTAAAAGAGATAAAGAAAGTACTACATACTTGTTAGAGGAAAACTTCAAGAGGAAGATATAACAATTATACACATATGTGCACCCAATGTAGGAGCACACAACTATATATGACAAATTTTAACAGACATGAAAAATCTAGGGCCGGGAAAATTGCTCAGTAGAATAAGCACTTGCCTGGCAAGCTGAAGGGCCTGAGTTCAATCCCTGGTTCCACAAAAAGGAAAAAAAATTAATGAATAAAATAATTGTATTAGGGGACTTTAACATCCCATTGACAAAAAAAGATAGATCAATCATAAAAAATTAGCAAAGAAATAATAGAAATAATCTAAACTTGTGAAGAAATGGACTTCTTAGACCTTTACAGAGTGTTGGACTCAACGGTGTCAGAATATACATTTTTCTCAGTTACACATGAGAGTTTTCCAAAATAGATCATGTGTTAGCACATAGAACATGCTTAAGTAAATACAAAGGAACCAAAATTATCTCATACATATTATCTCACCAAAGTGCAATGAAACTGGAAATTTTTGACAAAAGAAACAGCAAAACAACCATAAACACATGGAAACTAAATAATACCATCCTGAATAATCAGTGGGTCATGGATGAAATTAAGTGATATTTACCATCTAGTGAAAATGCAGATATAATAAATTTTCACATTAGGAAAACAAAGAAGAAACATTCCTAAAATTCATCTGGAATAAGAAGTGACCTAGAATAGCAAAAGCAGTCCTGAGTAATGAAAGAAAGGCAGGAGGCATCACAATTCCTGACTTGAAATTATACTACAAAGTTACTGTGATAAATATCTGCATGGTACTGGCATAAAAATAGACCTGATTATCAATGGAACAGAGGACAAGATGCAAATGCAACTAAAAACACACTCAGTCACCTTATGTTTTATACGGGGCCCAAACACATTGCCTGTAAGGAACATAGCCTCTTTAATAAATGGTGCTGGTAATACTGGCTTTCCACATGCAAAGGCTAAAATTAGACAAGTTCCTATCACTATGCACTCAACTACAGTCAAAATGGATCAAAGATTTAAATATTAAAAAAAAGACTCACCAAATCTTCTGGAGGAAAACATAGGTAGAAATCTTAGGTAGAGTGCATGAACAAATCCAAACTGTGTGGGAAATACTTAAAAAATCAACAACTGTGATCTCATCTTTTTAAAAAGTTTCTGCACATCAAAAGAAATCACCAAAACAGTTAAAGAAAACTCATAATGTGGGAAACAATTATAGCAGACTTTCCTTCAGATAAAGGAATACTATTGAGAACATAAACAGAATTTTAAAAAACATCATGACTCCAAAATTCAAAGACCCAATCTAAAAATGGGCATCAGAGAGAAATGAATATATACTTCACAAACGAAGAGATACAAATGGCAAATAAATATATGAAAAAATGTTTAACATCATCGGTATTTCAAAAGATAAAACAACCCTAAGATATCATCTTATGCCAGAATGACTGGTGATCATCAGGAAGCCAACCAATGACAAACGCTGGAGAAGCTGTGGGAAAAGGGAACCCGTCTCACTGTTGGTGGGAGTGCAGTTTGGAAGAACCATAATGGAAATCAGTATGAAGATTTCACAAAAAAACTAGAATTGGAGGTCCCTTTCCAAGTTAGCTATTGTCCTCCTAGGTATTTTTCCAAAAGAGCTGAAATCATGGTATCACAGTAATAGATGTGCACCCATGTTTATGCAGCACAATTTGTCATAGCTAAATCTTGGAAATAACCCAAATGCCCAGCAAATGAGGAATGGATAAAAATATGGTATTTTAGCACAATGGAGTATTTTTCAGGTATCAGAAAGATAAGTTTGAGGCTTTTGAATATAAATGAATGTAGCTAGAGATTATATTGTCAAGTGAAATGAGTAAGAGCCACTTGTACAAACATGATATTATCTCCTGGTGTGAGAACCTGAAAGATTAATTAAAGTCTAAAAGTTACAACAGAGATTGTGAAACGGAATAAATTGTTCAATTGGAAGGAAAAACTAGGATGAGGGAAAGGGTAAATGAAAGAAGGGAAAATCTATGTTTAGGTATATATGTAGAATAGTTTGGATAATTGCATCGCTGATTTCTGCTGGTCTTTTGAAGGGCTCAGTTAATGTTTAACCTTTTTTTTCTGATTTTTTTTTCTCTTTTGAATTTTCTATAACTTCCTTGTTTTTGTTTTGCTTTATTTTTTCTTCAAATGAATCTTACTTTTTTTTTTTTTTGTGGAACCGGGGATTAAACTCAGGCCCTTGTGCTTGTCAGGGAATTGGTTATTCCACTGAGCCATCTCCTCGGCCCTGAATCTTACATGTTTATATCTGGCAATCTGAAAAATTCATTTGAAGACAGCATCATGTAATACAGCAACCACTGTTGAATTCCTAATTTAGTGAAATCTTCTATTATATCTAATGCTGGTTTTTTTTCTGTAACTATTTTGCATTCCTTAGAATAAAAACTCAGTATAAATTGATTTAATTATTGTATTGATTTTATTATTGATTGTATTGTATTGATTTACATATTTATAATCTTCTGAAAGAAGCATAAACAATTCTGGTAGGATTAAGAAATGACTGGTTTGATGTTTAGGTAGTTTTGAAAGAGGAAATACATTTTATATGTTGACTTACCGGCACATCAAGGAGTGAATTAAAGAGATGAGAAATGTTTCTCATTCATTAATCTTTAAAATATTGGTAGATATTTTAGATTTCTTTCACATTCCTACAATTGCCAATTGCAATGACTATGGTAATATAGATTAGACTTGCTAAATAATAACCCACCTATTACTTAGAAACATTCATATTCTGGCAGTTCACTAATTCAAGTTTTTTTTTTCAGAACCAGAGATTGAACTCAGGCCCTTGCACTTGCCAGGGAAGTGCTTATTCCACTAAGCCATCTCCCCAGCCCCTAGTTTTTTAAAATATAATTTAATTTTTTCTCATTTGTGCATTTGACACAAGGTCTCACTATGCAGCTTGGACTCATAGTGATCCTCTTGTTTTCAGCTTCTCCAGAGCTGGGATTACAGGTGTGTGCCACCATGCGTGGATTCAGGAGGATCTGTTCAAAGGCTCAGTGTGCGTTGGTGGCAGGGCCAGTGAGGCATGTGTGACTGTGTCAGGGATAGAATGATCTTATGTCAGGGTTTGAATCCTTGTCCTTGCATTTTCCTAAGCAGGCGCTTAGTGTACTGAGCTACCTTGCTGGCCCACTAATTCAGTTTATATGCCATTTCAACCAGTTGTTTAAGCCTAAATATTTTCTTTCTTTTCTACACTGCCTTAGAATCCAGAATTTAAAAACCTCTTTCTCAGTTGTCTCTTGCTCAAAATGTTCTCCTACCTTACTTGCAGGACATTTTGCAAACTTCTTAGATTATTCAGCGTCAGAAGAGATACTTGATTATTATTTGTCGGTAATCAGAATAACAATACTTGTATTAACATGTTTTCTAAGTGTTCTAGTCAGGGTTTAAAATGACAATTTAATAGAGGACACTTAATTATAAGATTATTTTATAATAGTCACCCAAAGAATCATTTACAAAAAGAGTGCAAGAAATCTGTCCACACACTAAAGACCAAAGAATACAACTGAGGGCCTGGATCTTATGTCAGTGTCCTACATGAGTCTAGCTTAAGACCTAGAGCCCATGACAATGCCTCCCATGAGGACAACTGGAGACCAACAGCCCACAACCATGTCTCATGCAGTCCTGTTTCACAGATCTGTGCGGGGAAGTCCCAAATGTTAATGTTGGGCCAAAAGCTAATATATGCACTATTATCTTTATATTTTCCAAGATTCTTTCTTTCCTGAATAGAAATTGTAAATGCACTAAAAAGTATTTCCTTATTCTCTCCTATCCCCAAGCCAGAGTAACTTGTATTCTACTTTTTTTCTGTATAAAGTTTCCCATTTACAGACTTCATATAAGTGGATTGAGATGATACCTTCTCATGTGTCTGTTTTCAAGGTTCTTTTATGTTTTAGGATGTGTAAAATTTATTTCCCTTTTAAGAATCAGTAACATCACAGTGTATCTATAAGTCACTTTTTGTTCATCCATTCAATAGAAAAATTGATTTTGCTTAAGGGGTACTGTGAATTAAGCTGCTATGAACAATATTCAAATGTCCATTAAGTTATAGCTTTCAGATCTTTTAGTTATGTACTATTATGATTTGTATCTAGTGGTCCCCCTAAAGCCTCACATAAATCATGGGGTGGTTGCTGCTTGAGGAACAGCGTGAGGCTTGAGAGGCAGGGCCAAAGGACCTGGGTGGTGCTTAACGGGTGGGAACAGAGAGGCATGAACCCTTAAACTGACAGTATGCTCATCCCTTTCCCCTTTCCCTGGCCTGGTGGCCTCTCTTGGAGGTATGGAGCAGATCATCCCGGACACTGTGGTGCCCCAGGTTCTCTTCCAGACCCTATATTGTAGAATGGAAGTTTCTTGAGGTCTTACTATTTAACTCAGACTGCTTTAAACTATGAAACTTCCAGTAACTGTGGGCTAAATAAACCTGTCCTTCCCTAAGCTTGACTGTTCGGTATTTGTTCCAGCAATGAGAGAAGAGTAACTAAGACAGAATTTAGTACCAGAGAAGTGGGGCCATTGCTGTGGCTAAACCTGACCATGTGGATTACAAGCTTTTGGGAAGGGTATATGGGAAGAGATAGGAAAGGATTAGAGATGTCGTGTAAGAGGAAAGTGCTGGAACAACTTCAGCTCTTCTGTAGGGGAGATTCTGGTCAGAGCCCAGACCAAAAGACTGATAGAACACCAGGCTGTAAAGACCGAACTGGGGAGGATTCTTCTGGGAAGGACTGCATAGGTTGTTGGACTCCAGATCATTTGTGGCTTGGCAAAAAGTTTGTCTGAATTTTACCCATGTCCAGAGACTTTGAGGCTAAAATTAAACATAGAGGGCTGATTAATCTTTCAAAGGAGGGGCCAGGGAGATGGCTCAGTGGAATAAGCGATTTCCTGACAAGAACAAGGGCCTGAGTTCAATCCACAGTTCCACCAAAAAAATAAAAATAAAAGGAAATCTCAAAGCAGTCAAATTTTGGGGCAGTGTCATGGTTATTGTTGGGGGCTCTTAGTCAGATTTATATTGAGAATGATGAGCAAAGAGCCAAGCAGAATTATTGGAAATATTGTCAGTTTGGCCAGAAAGGAAGCTTCGATAAAGTTGTGGAATGCAAAGAAAGAGCTGAGATCTCCATTGCCCAGGAGGAACAGAAGAGTATAGAAGATGTCCTAAGGGCATCACAGAAGGTGGCAGGTTCTCACCCTTTGCAGCCTCAGAATCACAAAGGTGCAAGACTTTGCTTTGAGGAGAAAGCCACAGAGCCCCATGTTCCAGAATGGTGCCAGTGGCCACACCACATTCCAGAATGGAGGTGGTGGCCACACCAGATTACAGAATGGCACCGGCATAGAGAATTTGTTTCTTGGAATCAGGGTCAGAGTGCTCAGTAATCCAGGCACTCCACCTCTATGGCCAAGAGAAGGAAAAGGCTGGCTAGTACTCCAGCTGGCAGCAGACCTTGGCTTCTACCATGTAGCACTGGTTTTAGGCACATGTAGAATGTAGGAGTTCTGAGGTTAAGGCTTCCACCTAGATTTCAGAAGAGGGCATGGGCAACCATGGAGTGGGACCCTGATAGAGCAGTGTGTGAAGCTGTGAGTGAGAAGCTTATTCAGTGGAAACCCCAGAAGTTTGAAAAATCAAGGAACCTGGTTAATCTAAGGGAAACTGCAAAGAGGGAGCAAATTCGGCCTAAGAAAGAATCCATAGGAACAACCACCAAGAATGCCATAGGGGAGGAGCCAGATGGAGTTTACAATTTATCAGAGATTGCCTAAGATGTTCCACAAGGATCTGCAGGATTTAATCCTTGCCCTGCTGGATTTTGGACTTGTTTTGGTCCCAATGATTTGTGTCCTCCAGTGTACGCCTTTTGGAATGGCAATGTTAGTCTTGTGCCATTGAATGTTGGATGTATTTAACTTTTCATTTGTACAGGGGCTCATAGTTGAGAGTTTGCCTTGGATCTCAGATGAGACTTGGGACTTGGACTTTTCAGCATTGCTGAAACTTTTGGGACTTTGGCAACTCTTAGAGATTGATTAAAATGCCTTTTGCAGAAAGGAATGTACATGAGACCTTGGGGGTCCAGAGACAGAATATTATGGTTTGTGTCTAGTTGTACCCCCAAAGCCTCATGTAAATCATGCGATGGTTGTTGCTTGAGGAGCAGAGTGTGGCTTGAAGGGCTGGGCCAGAGGACCAGGGTGGGCTTGATGGGCGGGGCCAAAGAGGTACAAACCCTTAAGCTGACAGCATGAGCCTCCCTACCACTGCCCCCAGGCCTGGTGGCCTCTCTTGAAGGTATGGAGTGGATCATCCTGGACACGGTGGCACCCCAGCCTCTCTTGCAGACCCTGTAGCACAGTGTGGCAGTGTCTTGAGGTCTTGCTATGTAATTTAGGCTGCTTTAAACTGTGAAACTTCCAGTAACTGTGAGCTAAATAAACCTTTCCTTCCCTAAGCTTGAGTGTCAGGTATTTGTCCCAGCAACAACAGTAGAACAACTAAGACTTATACTTAGGGGTGGAATTTCTGGATCACATGAACATGCTGATTTCCATTTTTTTAGAAACTGTCACAGTGTTTCCCACAGCAGTTGTACCAATTTCAAACATAAAAACATTGCTCATGTGTTCTAATTTCTCCACATCCTTGCTGACACTTATTTTATTTTATTTCATAGCATTTCTGTTAATCACTATCTTAGTGGGTCTGAACTGACAGCTCATGGGGCTTTTGATTTACATTCTCATAATGATTGTTGATGTTGAGTCTATTCATGTGCTTATGAACCATATGTATGAGTTCTGTGTAGGAAATATCTATTCAAGTTCTTTCCACATTTAAAAAGTGATTTACTTTTATTGTTGTAAGATTTCAAATTTTTCATGTAAAATATTCAAGAAGCATGAAGTTTATATATGAGAAATCGTGTAAGACACTGTGAGGGATAAAAAGTAAGACAGCTGGTTAATCCTGGAGCACCTAAGAAAATATACAAAGGATAAATTGATGAGGATATGTAATAACCAAAAAGTTCACACACACATGGGTACAGAAAGAAATAATATATCTCTTTCAAGTCTTTTGAGAAGAATATCAGAGAAGGCTGTATGAAATCAGTAACATTGGAGAACATTCAAGGATGGATAGGATTTCCATAAGTATGCACAGAATTGGTAGGACATTCAGGCAAGGGACATGATGTGACAAAAAATCATGGATATAGGAAAATTTGGGGTACCAATGCTGAATTGAGTTTATTCACAATGATTGCGTAAGGCTTGAAGTATAAGGCTTTCAATATGAGAAAAACAAATTTCTAAACTACTTTAATAAACAGTAGGGAACTTGTGGAAAAATTTGAGAAGAAAACAATCCAGTGAGATCTAGAACTTCAATATTTCCTATGTTCACATGCTTTTGTTGAGGTGTATATCACATAGCCACTAGCAAGTACTCCATACATAACAAGCATCTAGCAAATGAGTGATTTGTAAAACAAAATCTTATATACCAGTCCTTTGCTATGTTGTTTATCAGAATATGTAGAACATGAATGGAAAATTTAATAAATAGTGTGAGTTCCTATATAATTATTTTGTCAAAGCTACTGATGATTTTCCTGAAGAATGATTGGGCTACCCGACTGTGTTTTTTATGCTAATGAATTTTATAGAGCCTAGAAATTTTATCAATGTGTCTTTGTTGGAACAATTAAGAAAAAAAGAGTTCTTACAAAAGAACACAGGACTCCAAAATGGATCTCAATCATTTTCTGGCTGCAGATGTGAAACTATAGTTTCAGCTTACACTCTGTGTTTCAGTCCTGTGATGGTTAATGTGAATAGATGTATGTTTTTCAAAATAAAATCAATTCACATTGAAATAAACATAGACAAAAGAAAGGTTTTCTTATAGTCAACAGATTGGATGGCTTGTTTTTCTTTCCCTATACAAGAACAGTGTTTGTAGTTTCTGGAATCAGGAGAAATTGTAGCATTGGTGAACTTTTTCAGCACTAAAAATGCTTCAGCTTCTCCTCATTTAAGAATAAACCACAAGAGCATTTATGTGTCTGTAATAATTTAAAACAACTTACACTCATTATAAAATGCCAAAATGTTCACTGCATAAAGGCACTATTGTCAAAAATCCAAAAGCAAAAAAGTCCCGCAGTTGTGATGAATTGATTTGCCCAGTTAAGGGTGAAGATAACTACATGTATTAAATGTAACAATGGCCCAGACTCTGCAAGGATTTTGATGTGTTACTCCTCTCAAGATCCCTGGAGTGTAAATTTTATGTTACTAACTGTTGTGGTTTGTGTCTAGTTGTCCCTCCAAAACCTCCTGTAAGTCATGGTGCTGGCTTGGCTCCAGGAACAGTAAGTGGCTTGGGGGGTGTGCAGAGAGGTGTGAATGTCCCCAGGCCTTCAGCCTCTGAGAGGTGTGAAGCTGGTCATCTTGGACACAGCAGTGCCCCAGATTCTTCTACAGACCCTGTAGCACAGGGTGATGGTGTCTGCGACTGAGGCCACCTCTGGCAGAGAAAAGATGTTTGAAGAAAACAGGGGCACTGACCCTCGCTCCTGAGCAAATAAGGCTCCGAGGTCTTCCTACATCATTCAGCCTGTTTTAAACTATGAAACCTCCAGTAACTGTACACTAAATAAACCATTCATTCCTTCAGTTTGAGTATTTGTCCCAGCAGTGAGAGGAGAGTAACTAAGACACTAACATTATAGATAGGATACAGTTATTTATACCTTGTCAGGAATACTTAACACTGGCTCCAGAATTTGTGATTTAACATAAAAAAGGTTACTGAATTTGACACCATGTACTCATCCTGTCAAGTGTTCTCATCATCTCTTAGGGCCACTGGATTGTTTTACATACAAGTGGTGGGCAAGGGAAGAAAATTTCACAGAAGATGGCTCAAAGAGTGCTAGAGGTACACTTACTTGTGCAATACTCCATTGCTGAGGTCTCAGCTACATAGACCCACTTAATTGCAAACGGGCCAGAAAATATAGTCTAATGTACTAGAGGAGAAGATGAAGAAGATGAGACTGGCTACCAGTAAAATGCTTTGCTATGTAGCACATTTTTCTGATTATCAAATCTCCTGCCTGTCACTCTTCTTCCCCCAAACACAACACATAAACTATGCAATTCTTTAGGCCAGTGGCTGCCCACAACTCCAGCTGTTTACAACTCCCACCTCAGATGAATTGAGACAAAGTCGTTTCTATAGGGTCAAGATTAGGCTTAGAAATTTTGGCTTTGTAGCTAGTTAATGAAGATCCACTAAAATGACTCATCAAGGATATCACTCAGAAGCACTGCCTTGTTGAAAAACTGTTTCCTTTGTTCACTCTATATTACATATGAGTTAAGTGAGATGACATATAAGATAATTTCTGGAAATATTTGTATTCATTTCCTGCACAGTATCAAAAAATTACTGACTTGTTAACATTCTGTGATTATATGGAGATGATGTTCCCCACATGCAGTGTGCCTTTGGAAATCCTGTATATTTGTTGGGTTGCTTCGGTCCCTCTCAAGTCTTTTGTTGGATGACTAGTGGCCCAGGTGGGAAAGATGTAAAGACAGGGATAAAGAAACCCGATTTTGCCACAGTAGAGGTTTTTCTTTTTGTCTGAAGATCCAAACAAGACTCTGGTTCTCTGCCAATTTGGTTCAGTTACAAATCTTAAATGAGTGTATAAGATAAACTCTGTCTTCCTAATTACTATGCATGCCTGGTCTTCTCACTAACACACCCAAATCACTATCTTTTTAAAAAATTTCTGATTGTACGATAATCCTTATTTGAACTTTCATATTGCACACACTAAATAATGTTGACTATAAAATATGAGAGCTGTGCTCATTTGGGCAGCACATATATTAAATTGGAATGATGCAGAGAATATTGGCATGCCTCATGTGCGAGTGTGGACTGCAAAGTTGTGAGGAGTTGTTCTTCCTTGTATGCCAAACCTGAGATAGACAGAGGGTCATAATCAATACTAGAGGTCATTGCTAGAGAAGCAGCGTCTAGGCCAAATCGGCAGCAGGTTCTCATACTAAACAAACTGAAGAAGAATTATCTTGCAATGGACTCAAAAGCCAAAAGCCAGCTAAACTTGGAAGACATCTCTGGGAAGTAGCCATTTCCTAAAGGTTCTTGATACTAGCAATAAAGCTACCCATCATAAGCAATTTATGAGCATAAGCACAGAAATTGAACTACTAAAAAAAAAGAAAAGAAACAAAGAAGGATATACTTTTAGATTGTCAAAGATAAACAGGGGGCAATGAGGTGGAACCAGTTTCCAAACGATCCACATGGATTCTCTGAGGTGCTAACAGTGGAAGTCACAAAGCAGAAGAATGAGGCTC
>NW_004524854.1:1371355-1375605 GCF_000260255.1 Octodon degus
GGTTAGTGATCATAGAGTACACACAGATAAAACATAAAGAAGTTTAGGAGATAGTGGAATTTATGAATAACCAACATATGAAAACCTGCTACCCATGTAATAATTCCAAACAGATACCCAGGAGATTAAAAATTCTATTAAAAGTATATTCAGCAGAATGAGCCAATTCAAGGACAGATTATCAGATCTTGTAGACAGCCTTGTGATTAGTGATCATGAAATGACAGATTTCTTAAAAATAATGTGAGAGAGGGCTGGTCAAATAGCTCAGTAGACTAAAAAAGTGCCTTTTTTGATAGGCATAGTGACTGGGGCTTGATTGAAGTGTGCTGTGTTGGCCCTGCCCCTGGGGGTTGCTGAGACGTTGACTGAGACCAGGTATGTTGGCACTTGCTTGTAATCACAGCTCTTGGGAGGCTAAAAAGATGAGGATCTCTATGAGTCTGATCTATGTAGTGAGACTCTATAGACCCTGTACTAAAATACAAACAATAAACACAACAAAAAACCCCAACAACACCAAAAACCAAGGAAATTAAAAAAAAATCTAACAGCAGCTAGCTGATGCAACAAAGAATTAAAAAATGATTGATTGCAGTCATTGAAGAAGCCAGAGACGGTGAAAATGACATAAAAATATCGTTCACAGAAGTGATAGCAGAAAAACTACCAAAGCAGGGAAAAAGAATTTGACATACAGGTAAGTGAGGCGTACAGCTTCAATTAGGCATAATAAAAAAAGTCTACACCAAGGCATACAATAGTCCAGATTAAAAAAATCAAAACAAGAGCAGAATATTAAAAGCTGTTAGAGAAAACAAACAAATCACTTGTACTGGTTTAACTAATGAGCAACTTATAATACCCAGTTGAACTAAGTCTGTGTGGTTGAGGGTGTTCACACCCACCAGAGCATTGAACTGGAAGGGAAGATGTGGGCTGTTGATTCTCTAAGAGAAGCTTATCATGCTATGCACCCAGATGTTCCCATCAATGGAGAAGCTTGGGTCCTCACTGTCACTGAGGATTGTCTCAGTTCTTTTCAAGGGAGCTCCCGTCTTAACATGACCATTGATTTCTGGCTGCAGTGTAGATCCCTCAGCCTGCTGGCAGAGATCTTTCTTCATCCTGGAAGTCTAGTTTCTCCTACTGACTTTTGGGTCTTCCCAGTGCAGATCCTGTATTCAGACTTGCAAGAGATATTGTCATGGGATTTAGGCTTCCGGATAGACTTATGTAGCATATTGCCCAGGGCTCTAGGTCTTCAGCTGGACTTGTACAGGAATTGCTATGGGAATTATGAGACTGAGGCATTAGGTGGATTCCTTGGGTATTTAGTGTGTGGATGTATCTCCTATACACTTTTGCATTTGAGTCTTTGGGTGAATATTATAAAATAATTCAATAAGTTATGTGCTCTGTATTAAATCTTTTCCCTTGTAAACCGTGACTGCAAAATCACCTATAAAGGAAAACCCAACAGAATCACAGCAGAATTCTCAACACAAACCCTTAAGTCAAGGAGAGCCTAAAGTATTTCAAACCCTAAAAGAAAATAACTTGCAACCCAGATTAATGTATTCTGTAAAAACATTCTTTCAAAATTGAAGGGAAAATAAGACACTTTCATGACAGTGATCACTTGAAGAAATTCATTACCACCAAACCAGCACTCTAAAATGTTCTGAAGGGTATTTCAGAAAGAGATAAGGAAGGCTACAACTCCTTCAAATGCAACAGAGTAAATCCACCAGATAAGGTAAGAATTTAAATAAAGGAAAAAGAAAGAGAATCAACAACAGGAAAATAACATGACAAAGATATGTCAATACATATCAGTTCTGAAGATTCTTAGTTACATTTATTTTTGCTGAGACAAAATGTGAAACACCAAAAGGTAAAGACAGAAGGTTTTATTTATCTCAGTTTGTAGACGCTTCATTGCATAGTCAGATGCCTGCAAAGCAGGGCAGCATGACAGACAGGAATCACATAGGAGAAACTGTGTGGTAGATAGAAATTGGCAAAGTAATAAGGGAGCCACAACTCTTTTTGACCTTTTATCTTATACTCTCAGGGCAGGTAGCACTCACACTCATGATCCTATTGCCCTTGATTGTAGCATGGCATCATGAAACAATCTTAGATTCGCACAATCTAGATGCAGCCACCTTTGATAAGCTTCACCAATGGCTGCATGAAGCTTTGGGGGGTATCCACACAGAAGTCTTAACAAGCACCCATGTAAATGGTCTCAATCAAAAGAAACAGGTTGGTAGAATAGATCAATAAATAAAATCAAACAATATGCTCTGTATAGGAAACATATTTAACTCACAAATAAATTTACAGGGGGCAGAGGAGATAGCTCAGTAGAATATCAAAGAGAATATCAGAAAATGGAATAATATACCTTTTTCTTGGATAGGAAAATGTGTAGTAAAAATAGCCATATTTTCAATATTGTCATATAGATTTAATGCAACCCCAATCAAAATACAAGTAGTATATCTCACAGAATTAGAGAAAAAAATCCTAACTTACATTTGGATCAGAAGAGACCTAGAATAGTAAAGGAAATCCTGGCCAACAAAGACAAGGAAGGAAACATTAAAATACCTGACTTGAAATGATACTACAAATGTGTCAAAAACAGCATGGTACTGGCAATAAAACAGACTTGTAGATCTTTTGAACAGTTTGGAAGAATGACAACTACAAAAACACTCAGAGAAGCATAACTCTTTGTGATTTTGTGTATTGAATTTTGACAAAAATCAAGAGCATGATGTTAAGGTAGTCAACAGGGACAGGCATTATGTCCCAACACAATGAGAGGCTGAGGAAGGAGGATGACAATTTGGATCATAGCCTGAGTAAGTTAGCAATTTTGTGAATCTGTACTTCAAGATCTGGGGATATAGCACATTGTGACCTGGGTTCACTCCCCGGAAGTACTGAAAATAAAAGGTAGTCAACAGAAAATGTACCAACAATCCATAATAAATGGGATCACTATGTACTATAAAAATGCACTAATTTTTTTAAAGAAGTATTACAGTTTGGGCCAAGAAATAAAAAAGAAAACCAAAATGGAAGAATTACTAAGTTGAAAACTAAGGGCCAACTTTTTAATTACGAAGGTCCAATATACTTTATCATTCTTTATAGCTGAATAATATTCCACTATATGAAAATATCTACAATATTTAAATGGCAATGGAATACCCATGTCTGGCAAGGCTAAACAAAAAAAAGAGGATACAAATGAAGGACATTTTGTATCTGTATATACAAGATAGTGAGGATGGCTATGCAGCTGCTTTCTCTTGATTCAATGAGAAGAAAGATTTTTACCACTAGTGTCTGGACAGGATATCATGTCTGCATCTTGTACTATGGATAACCACTAGGAAGACAACAATACGTAATGTATTGATTGTTGAAACTGTCCTACTAACCTATTTTGAAGCTGTCTCATTGCTGTTTTTTTCTCAAAAGAATTAATAAAAAAAGAATTTCTCAAACAGAAAAATAAATAAGTAAATAAATACAAAAGTCCAGAAATAAATATTTGTTCATATGTCAATGATTATTATTTCATTTATTTTTTGCAAATGATTTTTTTTGGCAGAACCGGGGATTGAACTTAGGTCCTTGCACTTGCCAGGGAAGCACTTATTCTACTGAGCCAGCTCCCCGGTCCCTGCAAATGATTTTTAAAATCTTACTTTCATTAGTGGCTATTCTTCCACATAATGATTGAATTCTTCTTGAGGAGTTGGTACATATACAGAACACATCTTAATTCTTTTTACTGTCTTGTCTCTTCTCTCCCCTCCCTCCCTCCCTCCTTCCCTCTCTCATATATCTTTTGGTCACTCTCCTTTTGCAAAACATTTATTTCCTTGTTTCTAATTATATATCTTATTTTTGTCTTATTTATTTATACTTATGGCTTCTCATATAAGAGAAACCATGTTATATTTAAACTTGTATGTCTGTTTTATTTCATGTAACACTATGGTCTCAAAGTGCATATTTGTCCTACAAGTCACTCAAATTTACCCTTCTTTATGGTAAAAGAGTACTCCATTGTGTGTAAATGTCACATTTTCTTTATGAATCCAATTGTTGATGGACATATAGTTCACCTCCAAATTTTATGTATTATGGGGCAATCCAATTGAGTCCCCTTCTATCCCTCACTCAAATAGAATATTCTTTCCCTCAACAAATATTTTCCTCTC
>NW_004524854.1:1383569-1384273 GCF_000260255.1 Octodon degus
AAAGATCTCCACTTACTTATTGTACTTTTTCTCCCTTTTTACTAGTGAACTAAGAATTCTACTTGAGATTTTCAGTAGAACAAGTTAATGAGTCACTCCTTCATAAATCAGGCTGAGGCAGCTTGCGATAGTTTACATTCCACAGTGGCTATTAGGGGAAGGTGATTTACACCTGTGCCTTACGTGTTAACTAAGAGTAAGATGCTTGCCAGCTATATTGTCTTTACCACCATATAAAATGTGATTGCTATATGATAAATATAAGTTTCCTCTGTGAGCTCTGAGGTTAAATCTTGTCTAGTTGCTAAAAATGTTTTCCTAGATGATTGGATGGAACCAGGCACTTAGAGACTTGATTCAGTGCACGGTGTCAAGTTTCTCAGTTGATTCTTCCATCAATCTCTACGAGTGATCTTTATAGCCTGAGAATTGCTCCCTTCTAATCGACCTTTTGTGCCTTCGTTGTGCGTCCTTCTGTACACATTGCTAACACTGGACTAATTGTAGCTGTTAACTCACAAATGGTCAGGAAGAGTAAATGAAAGGTTTGTGAGACGTGTTCAGGAGATAAGAGTCCGCATCAGTTCGAGGATGGATAGGCTGGTGGGATCTTGTCTCCCTTCTCTCCAACACGAGCATCCACCTGCTCTGGAGAGGGTTACTCAAGGGACGCCTTGAGGGAGGGAATCAATTAGAAATAAGGA
>NW_004524854.1:1385430-1387058 GCF_000260255.1 Octodon degus
AAGATGGCTTTTACTCCTGATAGTTCACTTGATGTGTTAGTAAAGGTTGCCTCCTCAGTATTTTATAACTGGGATGAGGAGGAGGCCAAAGAGAGAAAACAAAGAGACCGGGAAAAGGCAGCTGCCTTTGTTGCAGCTTTAAAGGAAGCAGACCCTAAGCCTGATTCTCAGGGCTCCAAGAGTAACTCAGAGACTATATGCACCTGTTACTGATGTCATAATCCAGGCCACATAAAGAACTGCCCTAGGAGGCCCCTTGGGCCATGTCCTAAATGCAAGTGTGACCACTGGGGGTAGGCCTGCCCTCTGAAACGAAGGCCTTAGAGTTCAGAGCCATCCCTCCAGTTGGTCCAGCAGGACTGAAGGGCCCCGGGGCACTCACCGCCCTCTCCCTCTGGCCGGACTGTCATCTCCACAGAGGAGCCCCGGGTAATCATGACTATAGAAGAAAGAGAAACCAGCTTATTGCTGGACACTGGTGCCTGTTTCTTGGTCCTTCTTTTCAATCCTGGCCTTCCTTCTAGCTGTCACACCTCAGTGAAAGGAGTCACTGGAGAGGAGGTAATTCGATACTTTTCACAACCCCTAGGCTGTAATTGGGATGGTTTTCTTTTTACACATTCCTTTTTGATCATGCCTAAAAGTCCAGTCCCTCTTTTAGGGAGAGATATTTTATCTGGTCTAAATACCATGATATATAGGCACCCAGGTCAGGTACACTGTCTTCCCCTTGTGGAGACAAAAATAAATCTTGAAGTATGGGCTACTAAAGGCAAAATAGGTAGAACAATAAGAGCTGCTCCAGTACAAATACATCTGAAAGATTCTAGTGTTTTTCCTAACCAGAGGCAGTATCCTCTAAGATCCAAAGTAAAAAAAGGCCTATTGCCTATAATTGATAACCTAAGGGCACAGGGCTTACTTGAGCCCTGTAACAGCCCATGTAATACTCCAATTCTGGGAATTCAAAAACCCAATGGGGTGTGGAGGCTAGTACAGGACCTTAGACTGATAAATGAGGCGGCAGTGCCCATTCACCCCATGGTACCTAATCCATATACACTCCTTTCTCAGACCCCAGAAGATGCTGGTTGGTTTTCAGTGTTAGATTTAAAAGATGCTTTTTTCTCTATTCCTTTACATAAAGATTCCCAGTTGCTTTTTGCTTTTGAGAATCCTCATGACCAGGCCTCTCAATTAACTTGGACTGTGCTCCCCCAGGGGTTTAGAGATAGTCCATATCTTTTGGGGCAGTTACTCTCCCATGACTTGGCCTGTTTTGCATTCTCCCAGGTCACAGTTTTACAATACGTAGATGATATACTTCTATGTGCCCCCTCAGAAGAGCTCTGTAGTCAAGGCACCTGTGCTCTGCTTAATTTCCTAGCAGACAGAGGTTATAAGGTCTCAAATTCTAAACCACAACTTTGCAGTGCTGAGGTAAAATACTTAGGCCTCAACATATCCAAGGGAACCCGAAAGCTGGGGAAAGAAAGAATTAACCCAATTCTTTCCTACGCACAGCCCAAGACCCTAAAACAACTAAGGGGATTCCTAGGAATTACAGGCTTTTGTCGCCTTTGGATACCAGGATATGGGGAGATCGCACGACCTCTCTATCAGCTTAT
>NW_004524854.1:1387587-1389001 GCF_000260255.1 Octodon degus
ACTGTGAACAGGTAATTCTCCATACATATGCAGCCAGAGAAGATTTATTAGACACTCCACTTACTGACTCTGAGTTAACTCTTTTCTGTGATGGCAGCTCCTTCGTGGAAAATGGGATAAGAAAAGCAGGATATGCGGTGGTAACTTTGCATCAGACTCTTGGAAGTTCCTCACTTGCACCTGGGACTAGTGCTCAGCTAGCAGAGCTCAGAGCTCTGACCAGAGCCCTACAACTTAACAAAGGACAAAGGGTCAACATTTATACTGATTCAAGATACACCTTTCTAGTATTACATGCTTATGGAGCTATATGGAAAGAGAGAAATTATCTAACTGCCAATGGATCTCCCATAAAAAATCATAAGGAAATAGATGATCTTTTGTCATCTGCATATATGCCTTCCAAAGTGGCAGTAATTCACTGTCGAGGACACCAGAGGGGTACTGATGAAGTATCTCAAGGTAATCAACTAGCTGACATAGCAGCAAAAAAGGCTGCTCGAGAGCCCCCTCTTCAGGCTTCTCTGATCTGGGAAGGTCCCCTTGATCATACACGACCTAAGTATTCTCAGTCAGAAATAGAATGGGCTCTCTCCCATGGGTGCCAGTTCCTTCCTTCTGGATGGCTACAATCAAGTGATGATAAGTTGTTCCTTCCTGGTGCTAGTCAATAGAAAATTATTAAGTCTTTGCACCAGACCTTTCATTTGGGGAGAGACAAGACCCAGCAGATGGCCTCAAAACTCTTCATAGAAAAAAGACTTTCCCAGACAATAAAACAGTTAAGTAAGACATGTGAGCTCTGTCAAAAAAACAATCCCCTTAATCGAACTATAGTTCCTCCAGGTATACAGAGAAATGATAAATATCCTGGGAAAGACTGGCAGCTTGATTTTACTCATATGCTAAAAAGTAAGGGACTTCAATATTTATTGGTCTGGGTAGATACTTTCACAAACTGGGTTGAAGCCTTCCCTTGCAGAACAGAAAAGGCACAAGAGGTGATAAGAGTCTTAATCTCAGAAGTCATCCCTAGATTTGGACTTCCAAAGAGCTTACGGAGTGATAATGAACCTTCCTTTAAAGCAAAGGTCACACAAAATGTCTCTCAAGCATTGGGTATTCACTATCATCTCCATTGTGCATGGAGGCCACAATCATCAGGAAAGGTAAAAAAAGTAAATAAAATCCTAAAGAGACATCTTTGTAAAATGACTCAGGGGACCCATCTGCAGTGGCCTCACTTATTGCCTTTAGCTCTGATTAAACTAAGGAATACACCTCAAATCTGAGGCCTCAGTCCTTTTGAAATGCTTCACAGACATCCTTTTCTCACTAACGATTTTGTCTTTGATAAAGAAACAGATGACTTACTGAGAGATGTCACCTCATTGGCTAAATTTCAACAAACTCT
>NW_004524854.1:1390351-1397239 GCF_000260255.1 Octodon degus
TATAAAAACTAAATGTTGTGTGTACATTACTGATCCTTCTGCAAATATCTCAGTAGCTGTTCAAGATATTAAAAAAAAACAGATCAATGATATGTCCTACTTTGAAGCCCCTTGGACCTTATCTTTATCATCCTTATGGGAAGCCATTACTAACTCTTCCTGGTGGAAACCTTTGTTGACTATATTCATAATCATCCTGTTGATACTATTACTGGGCCCATGCATACTTAATTGTTTCTTTGGTTTTGTCTCCTCTAGACTCAAAGCTATACATCCACCCAAGAGAAAAATGCCTGTTATCTATCGAGGGCCTTTAGATAGAGCCTCTGAAGAGTACATCTGACTGCCGATCAACAACTATGACCCCTTTCAGCGTGAAGAAGCCAGCGCGGTCATCGCCCATGGTCCCCTCACGGCAGTTTGGGTTACTTCTTCAGAGGGGGGAATGTTGCAGGCAGCCTGAGTTAGATAGAAATATTGTAGGTAGTTAGACCGGGACAGGCCCTCGAAGGGGATGACAAAGACCAGACACCTTACTGGAGAGATGCTCCTGGTGTGAGCCAGACCTAAAGATCAAACAAATGCTGACCTCCCTAAAGTTGGCATCCAGGATTGCTCATTAGTCAGGAAGAATCAGAACCAGTACCAGTAAACTTCATGGTTCAGCTTTTTATGGTGGTTGTGATATTTGCCTGGTCTATCGCTTCCTCTACAGCTTTTCTTTCTGATAGCCAGCCTCCAAACCACAAAGCCTTTGCTGTGTATCCTGTTTTCCTGTTCTGCTTTGTCATAAGTTGGATGATTCTCACCTTCACTCCACAGTAAATTGGGAAACAGTAATTTAAAATCTATGAACTAAAGCCTTATCAGGAAGATATCATTCACCACGGAGCTCTGACATTAGTTGTTTTGTCAATTTTTGGTGGCAATTAAAGCAGAACCACACAGCACTATTGTCACCTATATAAGGAGCTGATGTTTGCAAGACTGGCCTTTTCTCCTAATGTTATTTCTCTCAAATACAAGTGTATGCTGCACACAGTACAGTGCCTGCTTAAGGCATGGTAAACTCAGCGGTCAACTCAGGTAACAGCTAATGACTTGGGTTGCACATGAACACATCTGACAAATTGAATAGAGTTGGAAACTATTTACAGCTATGAGAAAATCAGTTCAGGTGTAGCTCTTAAACACATTGTCTTATGACTATTAGAATATGTCTCTTGTCATAAAAAATAAGAGTGGATAATCTATGACCATTTTTTAATTTCTTTTAAGCTTAAAAAGGCAATGGAAAAAATCAGGGATGGGATTTGTAGATATAGAAAGAGGAAACATGTTAACCAATACTCATATTTTAGTCAGAGGAAGTTCTATACTTGTTGCTTTAAATAGCAGCAAAGGCTGACACTGACAAAGGATCTACAAACTGAGGTACAGGGTTTCAGGGTAAATCCTGAGGGGATTTGACTGACTTCGGCAGATACAGAAGTTACATTTCTTGTTATATAGGTCTTGCTTTATCTTGGTCTTAACCATCCAGAGGGAAAGTATAAAAACGAGGTATAAAAAGTAAAGCCATATTAATATGCTGAGCTGTAAAAGGCTCAAGTCAACAACTTCTGACATTGCCAGTCCTATGGATAACCCACTACTAATACGGACTACTGGACTATATTGGATTATTTTGCTGAATTCATGCACCTACAATATTTAAATGGCCATGGAATACCCATCTCTGAGAAAACTAAACAAAGTAAAGGGATACAAAGGAAGGACCATTTTGTATCTGGTATATGCAGAACAGTTAGGATAGATATACAGCTACTTTTGCTTAATTCAATGAGAAGAAAGATTTATTCTAACAGTGTTTGTGGCCAGGGTATCATGTCTGCATCTTGTACTATGGATAACCACTAAGAAGACAACAATATGCAATGTATAAAATATTGAAACTGTCCCACTAATCAGTTTTGAAACTGTCTCATTGCTATTTGTTTCTCAATAAAATTAATTTAAAAAGTAGCAAAGGACATTATAGAGTCAGCCTCTTGTGTCTTTTTGGGAAGACACCTTTCTGTTGTGCTTAACAGCAAGCACTTGCAGTTAATTCTGTAACATTTTGTTTTGTTTTGAGACAGGATCTTGCTGTGAAGTCTAGGCTGGCCTTCAAATCACTATGTAGCTCAGGTAGGCCTAAAACTCCTGGCAATGCTCTTGCCTCAGCCTCCTACATGCTGAGATTCTAGGGGTACACCACTACATATAGCTTTTAATCTTTAATTTTGTTCCCTAGTTCTGCATATATAATCTAAGATGTTAGCACTTGACATGTATTTCTCCTTTGACTAAAATTTTCCAGTGTCCAATGTTTGAGCTTATCCAAGTAGAAGACATTAGACATTTACATTGGTGAATGTCTAATGCATAGTATAATGTGACTCCCTTCTCTTAAGGTACAGCAGTTGTGATACAGCATAGTTAGAAGAAATTTTTCAGTATTTTGTATAGTCTGGCATTTGACTAGAAAGTCAGGCTAAATCAGGAGTCTGCATACAACCAAGTGAACTTGGAGGGATTTATTAAAAAGGAATCATATGGCACTATTGTCACATATGGAATTAATGTTTTCAACACTGATGTTCTAGTGTTTTGATGGCTGATTCAAACAGCAGATAAAGCACAACATGAGATGTGTTACACCTGCATCTTTGCATAGTGGGCTTAACAGCTTTTCCATCAGATGTGGTTTTGAGTTGGGGAATAGCTTTTATTTTCTAGATTTTAGCTTTATTAATAAAGCTAATTAGCTCTGTTAGACAAATACATTTTGAACATGTGCACCTATTTGTTCTCAAATATTTTTTGCACAAAGTGTGAAGGTTTTTCAGGGAGCTGAGAGTCTGGGACAGGCTGATTCTAAGATAAAGAGGGCTCCTAAGGTACTGTGAAATTGCACATTAAGGAACTATAGAAGACAAAGATTAAGAGTCAGGCAGAAGATTCACTGTAAATATGCAATGACATAAGAATTTCTAATACCCCATTCTTTGTCATAGAGTATAAATATTCATTTTGTAAATACTACCTATGTAAAAATACATATTTCTAAGAATGCAATTTCTCTATCTCCAAGTTACCCTAGGAAACTGTACTAGGTCAAAGGGATTCTTAAATGATGTTCAGTTATAAAGTATTATAAGAATTTGTCCCCTCTGTTCCAGCCTTGTCCAGGACTTTTGGATATGTATATATTCACTGTAATTTACCTTTCAGATTGTGAAATAAGCTCTTTTTTCAACAGAAAATAGAAATATACTTTTTAAAGTTTTTAATACTAGGAGAAGATATCATGCAATGTCTTTTAAATAAATTATAAGTCAAAGATATAGTATAAATCTTAGAACAAAAATTGAGGTTAAGCAATATTCAGAAAATTAAATACTAATTAATTAAAAATTAAATGTTTCAAAACAATTGAACTAAGAAAAATTTTTCATGATAGCAAAGAAGTACTAAGAGTAAAACATAAGATAAATACTGGAATGGCAAGTAAATGACCAGCACTTCTAACACTTTGAGGATAGGATATCACACAAAGTTCCAGTGTGCTGTGGACAGGCATAATGACCATGACAGTTACTGGTGGCTAGGCGTCACTTGTGGAACTGAGCAACAGCTATTTCCTTGAAATCCACCCTGTAGACTCAGGTGGAATCGTGACCCATAGGGTGGAAGAGAAGTCCATTTGTAGAGTGTGCTGATGGAAATATTTTGCTGCTGAACACAAAAGAATAACTGAAAGCCTACCATTGTGTACCTCTTATTCTCCTCTGTTTAATTGTTGGCCCTATTTGACTGGTTCTTTCCATTCTCATTCATGGGGCTGTGATCAATTTGCTCCCTCTCTAGAACATCATTTAGTAGTCTGTGTAGGCTTGGCTTTGCCATTATGAAATTTTTTAGTTGTTCTTTGTTATGGAAGTATTTCACTTCTCCATGAAATTAGCTCTTGTAAGGACAAATCTAGTATTTCAGTCTTGAGTTGGTAAAGAAAATATTTTGAATTTAATCTCAATTTGAAATTGTTTCTAAATTATTCATTTCCATTATCTGAAATTTTCTAAAATCCTAATAAAATATCTCCCCAAATTAAAAAAATGAAATACTGAAACCAAGCTTTCTAGTCATTTTAAAATTTCTGCTGCTTATCAGGAGAAAGATGAAAAAACTGTCACCTTAGTATTCTGTAATTCAGACTGGGAGAAAGCCAGGGAGAGAAAAACAAAGAGATTTTAAAAAAAAATGACTGCCTTTTTTGCAGCCTCAAAATAAACAGAGCCCAAGTCTGATTCTCTGGGCTCCAAGAAAAGATTGAAGACTAGGTTCACCTGTTACCACTGTCAAAATCCAGGCTACCTTAAGAGGGACTTCCTTAAGAGGCTCCCTGAAGCCATGTCCAGACTGCAGAGCTTAAACTAAGCTTCCCAGGTGGTCTTGTAAGACAGAAGCAAACTGGGCTGTTTCCTCCCTCTGGCCAGACTATTATCTCCCACTGTCATATCCATGAAACCCTGACAAATCACGACTAGAGGAAAATAACCAGGCTATTACTGGACATTGGCCCAGGTTTCTTTGTCTTTCCCCAACCCTGACCTTCCTTCCAGTCATCACACCTCAGTAAAAGCAATCTTTAGAAGACATCTTCTTGAGCTGCAAGTGGGATAAGTTTCTCCTCACTCATTCTTTTTAGTTATTCCTAAAAGACAAGCTCTGTAATCTTGGAGAGATTTTCATCCCTTTTAAATAGTGTAATGTACATTCAGGTTGCAAAATAATCAAAATGATGCTGAGACTGGTTTTACAAGGTTTGCAAATGTAAAACACGTCATTGTTCTCTCAGAAGGTGTAACCAGGAATACCTGTCATACTATACTGACATTACTTAAAATTATTTCCAGTAAAATGAGATATTAATCTGGTTTTTATGTCATCAAAATATAAAGATAATTATAACTAAAGCTAGAGGGGCTTGTCTTTCATGTACAAAAACTTAAAAGAGTATTTCTTTGGTCAAAACAGGTCTGCAAGGGCCGACAAAATCCTCTCAGGGTAAAGACAAGTGTAAAAACTGGCTGGCTGCATAGTGTTCAATAGCTTTGGGCATATACATGGAGACAGTTTCTTTTTGTGGAAGTAGGATTTGAACTCAGGCCCTTGCACTTGCCAGGGAAGAGCTTATTCTACTGAGGCATCTCCCTGGCCCCAGGAGTTATCTTTGAAACATGGAACTCAGAATTCAAGTTTCACAGTCCCTAAAAGAAAATAAAAACACTTAGCAGGGCCTCTTGCTGACACCCAGAAGTCATATCCATAGAACTGAATGACTCATTGGTTTAAACTGACTGAATGCTTTGTACATCATGATAACAATCTATGAGTCCATCTAGTTGATTTTTGATGTAATTCCTCTCATATTTCACGCTGATAGTAAGTGTAAGGGTGACTTTTCAGACAGCATATCTCAACAGTAATATTGCCTAATTATTAAATAAAATATTAGTTATGTGTGTTTTGATTTGTAAAAAATAGTAGACTATATTATACAATGTATATATAGTATAATGTAGTCTTTTTTTAGATAATAGACTACCTTATATATATTTAAATATACATATATGTATGTATTTATGTGTGTGTGTTCAATCATTGTGTATACCTTCCAATCTCTATTTAAGATAAACATGAGTAGATATTAAAATGTCATGATTTTAGTCAGGATTTGCAAGTGTTTTCAAATTGAAAGACAAAAAATATTTCTCTATTCTCTTACTGCAAATATCCTGTGAATTTCTAAATCTTAAGTTTAAAAACAAATACAGTGAGTTTTGAGTTCAAAAACACACAAGTAAAAATTAAAAGAGATGTCATTATTTTCTCACAAATAATCAGGAAAATATGTCATACTGTACATACAGTACTTAAAGTTATCACCAGTAGAAAAAGGTATTAATCTGTTTTTTATAAGTCATCAAAATGTAAAGATAATTATAACTAAAGCTAAAGGAGCTTATGACAAAATGTCAGACCCCATCAATAAATGTCTAAGAGCTAGTGGGTAACAACTGGTATTCCTTCAAGAAAGTTTCTAAAGTTGCCTGTCAGCTTTAATGGTTATACTTGGATTATACATACTCTACTTTCTCAAAAAATTTGTTCTTGCCTAGAGGATGCCAAAACCCAATTAATGATACAGGGAAAAATGTATAACAAATATGTTAGATTACTTTTTCTGCATTCCACCAGATTTTGTGTAGAAAACAAAGAGTATATGTCACATATTAAGGCCTTAATCAACTATAATCAGTGGGTCTTAAGTGCAACTATACCTGATTTCTCTCTCCTAAATAAAAAGTACAGTTAATAAACAGGCCATCCTCAAATCAGATGGCATTGGACATCCTAACAGCAGTATGGGAGTTACTTGTGCAGTTATAAAAACTAAATGTTGTGTATACATTCCTATCCTTCTGCTAATGTCTCAAGAGCTGTTCAAGATATTAAATAATAGATGAGTAGCATGCCAGACTGAAAAATACGCTAGAACTTACAATTATCCTCTTTAGAAAAAGTCATTACTGTCAACTCTTGCTGAAGATTTTTGTTGACTGTATTCATAATTACCTTGTTTATGTTATTATTTGGCCCATGCATATATAACTCTATATTTGGCTTTGTCTCCTCCAGGGCTTTTTTTTAATTTTTTTTTATTTTTTATTTTTCTTTTATTTTTCAACAAATAATACACTGCATATATTCTTCTTAGTGGTTAATGGCTGTACAAGATGCGGACTTGTGATCCTATTTACAAACACCATTAGAACAAAT
>NW_004524854.1:1397524-1417048 GCF_000260255.1 Octodon degus
AACAAGAGTTGTAGCTTTTTGGTCTGAGAAGGTCAGTGAAATGCCCTCAGGATTTGTCCTGAGATCCTGTACCTCAGATTGTAGAACCTTTGTCATTGTCAGCCATGTGGATGAGTCACAGCCAATGCTTGGCCAATGTGCTCTCTGTGAATCCAGGGCTTTTTTTAAATGTATTTTTTAGTTGGCACAGGATCTCACTATGTAGCTGAGACTCAGTGATACTCTTGTATTCAGCCTCTCCAGCACTGGCATTACAGGCATGGACCACCATGCCAAGGGTCAGTGGCCATCTCAGCACACCCAGGATTGGCACAGGCATGACATGTGGTACTGGGGGTTGAACGCTGGTTCCTATGGTTGCCTAAGAAATGCTTAGTCTACTGAGCAGTCTTGCCAGCCCTGTCTACTCCAGATTTTAAGGTACATGCCTACTTAAGATAAAAATACCTGGTATCTATGAAAGACATTTAAATAGAAACCCTGGTGAGTATTTCTGGATCCTGATTAACAATTACCACCCCTTTCAGCCTGAAGAAGCCAGAGTGGTCATTGCCCATTACTCCCTTATGGCAGTTCCAGTTACTTCTTCAGAGGGGGGAATGTAGTAGACTGCTGAGTTAGATAGAAATATTATATAGGGCTAGGCACTCAAAGAGCCAGAAGACAAGATACCTTACAAACTTGGGGGAGACAAGCACTCCTGCTGTGGGCCAGACCTCAAGACAAAAAATGAAACAAATGTGGGCACTTACCTCCTTAGGGATAGACCTTAGGGATTGATATTCTAAATAGGTATCCACCATCTTTAGAAATCTAGGAAAGTTACTAGCCCAGCTTCCTATAGGAAAAGCCCTTGTTCTATGCTTTTGACCACTTGCTTGGTGACTCACTTCCCTGTTTGATTGCAGTTTAATCAATTTTACTTGAGCAATTATGATCTTAATTTTATTGGTTGACCATAGCTTTCTCCATCCCCATGTACACCTTGCAAGTTCTCAAGTTTCCCACCTTAGACCTAACTTACCTTATTGATTTGCTCTACAAAACCCCTAGAGAGATTGAGGTTGGTGTTTGCAGAATCGCTGCAACAAGCTCACACCACTCCTCGCCTTTAGGTCCTCTTCACCCCTGAAGGCAAAGCACATGTCATTTCTGAGCTGAATGATGGCAGCACCACAGAAGAAAGAATGTGGAAAGGGACCAAAGAAAACTTTTGCCCCACCTATACAAAAATTGCATAGCATGATGCCTCATAGTCCTGATTTACCCATGGAGGCTCCAGGGGTTGGCTCCCCAGAGGCTGAGACCAAGCCAAGCCAACCGACATCCAGGGCAGAGAAGAAGCAGAAAGTAACCACGGAGAATGGTCCAAGACTTGGCCATGAGAAGAAAAGAAAGGCTCAAGGCAGCAAGCCAGCAGAGAAGATTAAAAAGGAAAAATTAATTCTTACTGATTCAGAATTTGAGGAGATTGTCCAGACTGTGCTACGCAAGTCCCTCAAGGAGTGCTGCGAGACTTCCTGGGTAAAGCCAACAGTGTGCATCCAGTCAGGCAAAGAACTGGGAATCATTACTTCTGCTACTAATGATGATAATGCCAGTGGAGAGAAGGTGATGGTACCTCACACACCAGAGATTTCATTGTCTCTGGAAGATGAAGTTACCCCAGAGATGAGTGCATCTGGGCTGGGCCAAGCAGTTCCTGCACCCTCTGAGAAGAAAGTTGACAGAGAGTACTTAAGCAAAAGAAAGGAGGCTCAAGGTGAAAAAATGGAGACACCCAAAGATGGACATGAGCACAGACAGAGAGACCAATTAAAGGACATGTTGTGGAATCATTCTCAGACCAGGGATCAGACAAAAGAAAGAAAGAGATGATTTTGGTCATTGTGTAGTCTGGGTTCAGTGTTCCTCTCCAAACTGTAGAAAATGGAGGTGGCTGTGTAGGAACATTGACCCCTCGGTTCTCCCAGATAATTGGTTCTGTCACCAGAATACAGACTTGGATTATAATTGCTGTGATATTCCTGAGGAGACCTGGACAGGGAATGAGAGTGAAGTGGTCTATGCCTCCTATATCCCAGGATGCATCATCTGGGCCAAGCAATACGGTTACCCATAGTGGCCAGGCATGGTAGAATCTGATCCTGACTTGGAGGAGTATTTTCTTTTTGCATCTCATTTTGATTCTCTTCCGTCTAAGTACCATGTGACATTTTTTTGAGAAACAGTTTCTCGTGCTTGGATTCCAGTGAACATGCTAAAGAATTACCAAGAGCTGTCCCTGGAGCAAACAGGATGAAAAAGTGCAGGAACAAGGACTACATTCAGAAACTGGAAGTAGCTGTAATGATGGCTCATAAAGTAGAGCAGACCGACATTGAGGATCGGGTTAACTTATTTGGCTTCTGGAACCAATACTGTGGATCTGACAGCAATGAAGAAAAACAAGACTTAGTGCTGCCTGGGGCTAACAGCCCTGAGTCCAACATGGAGAAAGAAGACAATGAGTCAGAGATGGAGGAGAAAGAGAAAAAAGACCCAACTTTGCCTGGTCCCAAGTCAGCCAAGATGAAGACCAAAATCCCCAAACTGAAAGGCATGTCAGATGGACAAGACAAGATCCTGAAAAAGAAGGGAACCAAGCGGTGTCTGCACAGTGAATCCACAGTGTGCACTGTACCCATGATGGAAAAGGAAGGCAGGCCCTGGAACCCAGGTCTGGACCAGCCAGGACCTAAGAAAAGATTTCAAGTTCCCCAAAGCAAGACTTCAGCGATCGTCCTGTCTGAGGAAAAGGAAGCTAGAATGGTGCCGAAGGGCCCTAGCCCACCAGCTCGTCATAGGGCCTTTCCTTTGGAGGGAAAAGAAAGAGCTGAACCCCACAAGCCACTGATTCAGGAGCTTGGCAGTGTCTTCCTTGAAGATGAAGCCTCCACTGAGCTGGACCTGGAGCAAATCATGGAAGATATTGGAAGAAAGCCAGAAGAAAGAGAGGTGCTGTGAGACTGAGGTGCTGCAGGGGCTTCTCGGGCCTCCTTTGATAAGTAATGGTGTTCTCCCGCCCTCCTCTTACTCTCTCAAGCAACAAAGAGAGCCTTTCAGTTTACTCTGGCATGTTCCTATGTGTCTGAGTTATTTTTTTTTAATATTTATTTATTTATTTATTTATTTATTTATGTATTTATTATTATTTTGTGTGTGTGTGTGTGTGTGTGTGTGTGTGTGTGTGTGGCCAGCTCAGCCCACCAGGGGGCGGCGCTGGCTGGCATGTGGTGCTGGGGAATTGAACCGAGGTCCCTTTGCTTTGCTAAGCTCGTTCTAAGTAGGTGCTTTAGACCACTGAGCCATCTCACCAGCCCCTATCTGAGTTATTAATGGCTACAAGGTTCAAGAGCTTCTCAGTTTATGTTGGGTTACATGTGAAAAAAAAAAAAACCCTAGAAAAGGCTGCTTCCTTGGCAAGGCAATCAAATTCATTTCGGCACCACTCTCAGAGAGAAGCTTTCTTTTCCCAATAAATAAGAGCAGCTCTTAGAGAAAAATTTAGGTATTATGAATTATTTTACTCTAAACATAGTACACTTGCATGCTATGTGACATCTACAGTTATTTCTGGAAGGTAGCTAAGGAAGGAAAGGTCTGGGTATTTTTAGTTTGTGAGGAATCTCTCTCCTGATTTCCAGGGTCCATCTTTTTTGTTTGTTGTCTTATGTTTTTTCCTTTAGGTATTACTTTTCAATAATTTGCTATGGATAAAAGTTCCATATTTTGAAGTACATGATTAGATCAGACTAAAGTCCTACTTGTGGCCTCAATGAGTCAATGCTTCGAAATTTTACTTAACCTGTGTTATGATTTGTTGTTTTTAAAAATTAATGGAATAATTTTCATAAAATCCTTCAACAACATAATTATGATTGTTAACATCATTATTTATTGAACTATAATTTGGCAGTATTGCTTCTGGAGGCTGAGAAGCCATACTTAGATATCTTCATCCAAAATTTTAAGCTCTTACTTTTAGAACAGAATAAGTCAGAGTACTTTGGCTACAAGAAATTACCTTCTACCTAATAATTTGAGAGTCCAGTGTCATCAGACTAGCAGTAGATGAACATGACTGAAAAAGGCAATATTGCAGAGTAAATAAAAGTGTATACTGTCTGAAGAAATTAAATACACAAAAATGTTAAAGTAAAATGTTCCATGACTCCAGATCACTGCTCCCGGGGCTCATCATTGGAAGCAGAAAGACCCAGATGCTACTTGGCTATAGACTCTTTCAAGATTTCATTTTTTGAGTCCTAGATTTCTCCTGACACAGAATTTCAGATTAGTACTAGATGATATCTAAATTTTTTTAATTAAGAAAGCTGATTTTATGACAAATGATTCCAACAACCTATAGCATTAAGCTGATTGTCAACATGAAACATAAAATGGATACATGCTCAATTGTGAACTCCTTTGGTGCAGAAAGCATGCCACAGGAATAAAGCACGCATGAGACACTGGTAAATACTGAGTGATATGAAGAAATTTTTGATGTGTGATTATCCCAATGGATCATTCTATTGTGTAGGCATCGAAAGTTAGTCAAATCTTTCCTCAAAAGAACCACCTCAGAAGTGTATTACTTAGACTGGGAAAGCTGATATATTAGCTCCCTTGAGCTATCATGTTAGGTCAAATGTAGGCATCTGAACTGCTGAACAGACTTCCATGAATCTAATGAAAAGAATCGAGGAACTGAAGCTGGTTGGTTGCAGAAAATTCTTGGAGAACAGAGGCTTAACCTTTAAATACTCTAAATAGAATTTGCCCTTCAAAAGTTCTTCGCCATATTCTTTCACTCTGTTACTCTCTGGCTTTTGATAAGGTTCAGGCAATGGAAAACATCAAAAAGACATAACAAGGAAGAGAGACAAGTCAGAATTTGCATTTCCCTTCATTTCTACTGAGCTTTGTCTTGGAAGTCACTACACCATTCTCCTGAAGATCGTAGCTCCTTTGGGCTTTTTTCTCCTTTATTTACTTCTAACTCTGGAATCCTTCTCTTCCCCTGACAGCAACTTGTTAGCCCGAGATCCTTGAACTCCATTTTTATCCTCATGTTTATAAATAGTCACTTCATTAAACTCTTTAATTGTGTGATCCAGTATACCATCTGTTTCCTGCCAGAATATTAATGAATGATTGTCTTCATATAGAAAATAGATGAAACTATGCAACCAGAGCAAAGGCCAACTGTAAAGGACAGAATTTGTCAAAGAAAGACCCTTATATTCAAGCCCTCTTCTAACTCAAATTCTTCCACTAGAAGCACACTAGAAGGTAGAGAACCCCTGCTACTAGAGTTGTTCAGGCATTGCCCTTAGACACTTTCTTTAACAGAGGGAGGACCAACAGACTAGATGGGAGTCAGGGATAGATTAAAATGTCATTTAATCTGTAACACTGCTAATTACAAACTGTTTTAGTTTGGAGGTTTCTCAAGGGAAACAATACAATATAGGATATATTTTGTAAGATTATTTTATAGTGAATTACCCAAGCATCATATACAAAATGTGCAAGAAATCTTTCCACATTCTAAAGACCAAGGAATCCAGCTGAGGGTGCAGTTCTTAATATTCTAAGTGAGATCAGCAAAAACCTAGAGCTCACAACAATGCCTCCCACAAAACCCACTGGAAGCCTAGAACCCATGACAATATCTCAGGCAGGCCTGCTTCACAGAACTGTTCTGGAAAAGCCCAAAGGTCAGTGATAGAAGCTAGAAAGTCTGTGCCAGCACGATGAAGGATCTGTACCAGCAGGCCAAAGGGTTGTGCAATGGAGCCAGGAAATGATGCTCAAGGTAGGGGCGAGAGCTCCCCAGAAAAGTATCACAGCCATCCTCATCAACAGTGAGGTTCCTACTTCCTGCAATGATGAAGAAAGCTGAGTACCCATGAGGAAAGCCAATGCAACAAGATTCTAGAGGAGACTGAACTATACACCATCTTTCCTTCTGGATCCAGGAACTGATGATCAAGATGAGGACCAGAGCTCCCCCCAAAAGTGAACCATAGGTATTTTCAATAACAACAAGGCCATGAGCTCCTCTTCTGATGAGATCAGCAAAGTTCATTAGGAAATCCAACATGGAAAGGTAACCCAGAAAAGCCCAAGAGACCGAGAAGATCCCAACAGCTCCAACAGCTTCTTAAAATAGCTTCCCTAACAGCCTCAATAAGACTGTCCGGTTCTGCTTCTTATGCTGCTGGCAAAAATCCTCAGGTGACCTCCCAAATCCAGCACCATGCTTGGTTATTTCACCTGGGTGTTACAAATTGACCACAAGTTGGCAATCCCCCACACAAACTAAATAAAGGTAAAATGAAAGAAAATTCATTTGTTGTCCCAAGATGCATGATCCATATGTTTATATTAAGAGTCCTTGCATTACCACTAATTGTAAGAGAGTTCCTTTTTCTTTTCAGGATTTTAAAAGGGGTCATGAAGTGCTTTCAATTTTCAGACTAACCAACAGATGTGTCTTTGTCACATTAGTTTCAGTGAGATATTGTTATTGCGTTTTTTTCCAAGGCCATAAAAGGCCATCATACTCAACTTTCTGTTTGTCTTTGAAACTTCAAATGATGTAATATTTCTTTGAGGTCATTTTATTTAGAAATATTGTGGTGTAAAAATGTAAAATGTAATGGGCACTGTCAGTTATGTTACTTAGATGTATGTTGCAGGGGGAAAGAAGAAAATAAAATCATAATGCAAAAAGAGTGTGATGAGGCAAGCTACATAAAGTAGGTTCTGCAAAAGAAGCAGTCTTCCCTTGACATAGCTTCATGCTATGCCCTTCAGAATGCAAATGTTTTAGATGTTCCATACTCTAAAACACCCCCCCATTGTTTGCATGCATTCCAGTACTTGCACCACACAATGCTGTCAATTCTTGCAAATACTGTAACAATCTAAGAATCTCTTATGTTATAAAGGACCACTGAGTCAAGTGTGTCCTCTTTACTTCAACACCCACATGAAATACTGGTAAATAGATAGCATAAGGGGCATGGGTGAAATGCACAGCATATAGTGTCATTTCCAAAGCTCTAGTTTGAAATTGAGTTAAAGTTTATCATATTGCAGGATCCAAGAAATGTACATACATTCCAGAACATTGAAGGTGAAATATCCCCTGAATTTTCTGTGTCAATTCTTGCATTGCTGGAGGAAGAGAACAAAATGTATGAGATATCATGTACAGTGTTTTAGGATTCACCTTTTACCACAATGATGATGGGTCTTCAGTTTAAGCGGTGAAAACACACTACCTTATTTATCTCATGGTTTTTCTCATAGGAGAAGCCTGAAGTATAAATAAAGATGAAAGTAGAAGATAGACACTAGGAAGTAGGGAGACAAGTCTTCTACAAAACAGTCTTTATAGGAGATGGAGGGAGTGAAGGGAATAAGGGAAGGGGACCGTCTTCCTCTCCAAAGGTGCACTATCTTCCTCTCCACAGCCAGGAAGCAATTCTGAAGATGAGGACCACAGGTCTCCCAAAGGGAACCATAGCCATTCTCAGGGACAGTAAGATCCTGAGCTCCATCAGCAATAAGAACAGCTGAATTAATTAGAAAACCCAGAAGACAAACTCCTTCAGGAGAACCAACAGCTCCCTGCAGCTACTTGACTTCCTGCTTTCCAGTTCTTCCCCATATGCTGCAAGCAACAGTCCTCAGGTGGGTCTCCCACAGCCAGCGCCATGCGGATTTCAGTTCATTTGGATGTTACAAGCAGATCACAAGTTGTCAATGCACCATAATAGGGCAGTGTATATACACATATTTTCATCACAACTGTAAATTGTATTGGACCATATTGATGTAGTAACTCCTATCTTTAGGACACTTGTTATGATTTCATAGGACATGTTCATATCATAAAGTACAGAGTGTAGTAGAGCTCTGTGACATGATACACCTATAGGCAATAAGGAACTCAAAAGACTGAAGGAAGTGGGCTGCCATAGGTTAGGAAGGGTGTGCTATTCTATTTTTTCATGCTATAGAACATTACATTTCAATATTTGTATGCTATTCAATTGAAAGAATTAATATCATAAAAGCAAAAGTATAAAGTGTATTTCAAAGTATTTTTATATTTACCATGTAGACACATTACAACTAATAAAAGATGTTATATGAGTGACTTTCAGTGCTTTGAAATGTAATGATTTTGATCTTTTTGTTTGGGGACTTACAAAACAGTTTTCCATAAAATTATTCTTGAGTATAGTTGTACATAGAAGCAAAGCTTCGGAGGGCTGGGCTTTGCCCAACTGTAACATTACATGGCATATTGTATTAATATCATATAGTACTACAATATGACACTTTAAGTTCCACATGTGAGAGCATATGACTATCCTTTGCAGCTAAGGAAGCAGTATGTATCTTGCTTCACAGTAAGATTGTTTGAAATAATTGCACACTATATCATAAGCAGATTTCCAAAATTGTGAATTAGCAATGGAGTGCAACCCAGAAAAATTGAAGCATGTCGGAATTCCGAACATATTTTCCTACTGCCTCATAGGTGAAATGGGCTTTTGTAACCATCGAGGATGTTATTGAGTACAGGTATTTGTATGCGCATTCACACACACACACACACACACACACACACACACCCCTCTGAATATGTTAGTCCAGAAGATCAGTAGCCTGTAAGATACACACTCTCCTGGGGGGCGGGGGGGGGGGCGAGTAGTGCGCCTAGGCGGAAGTAACGTCAACGGCAGAGAATTTGGAACACATAATAGTGCGTGGTAGCTAGGGGCAACCAGGAAACAATTCGCCCAGTCGTTTACTGAGGATGCCGCGCTGAGTGGAGCACTTTTCCCTCAGCTTCCTAAAATAAGTTAGTGGCAAGGGCCTGGGTGAGTAGTTCATTCAAGGGCATTCTTTGAACATCAGAGACAGCTGACAGACTTTAATGATGGTCCTCAGAGTCCTGGGCAACTTCCGCGTTCCAGGTCACCGATCGCAGTAGCTGTGAAGAGAGCCCTTTATGGCTTCCGGGGGAGAAGAACACTATAATCCTGAGAACCAATCAAGAAATAATGATAAGCAAGGTGTTGCCTCCAGAATGGTGCCTGGCCCGCCCCCGGACAATCCTCCGGAGTACAAAACCTGGTCTCGGGCTCATCGGGCAAAACCTTTTTGGAAGCTTGAAAGAAGACATCCTGGAACAGAGTCGACAGGGCTGCTGCCAGCCATTTCACCGGTTTCATCTCAGACAGAGCACGTCCCTATGACCAGCTCCTCTGCTAATCCTGACAAGACAGATATCACAGACCATAATAACTCCACTCAAGCCGGCTCCCTCCCATTCCTGCTCAACAGTGACCAGGTTTACCAGTACTGCAGTAATAGGACAAAAACACACTGGATGCTACAGTCTTTGAGCTTGCATCTGAGGGCATCAGATAAAAGAACCTTTTATGTCCTACAGAAGAGGTTCCCTGTCAATCTCCATGATAATGAAGATTCTTCAACTACAGTTTTCCCCACCGTACCATCTCCACATCAACACCTTTCACTGGAAGCAGCTGGAAGAAAACCTCCCAGAAGGAGCCTGGCTCCTGCCATCACGGACACGGTGCCACCGCCCTTATCACTGCCCAAGCCTAAACTGAATGACAACATATTTATGAAACCGAACATCGTTAAGGTACATTTGTCTGGGGCTACAGGGAGTGTAAAGCCAGTATCCCAAGGGAAGACTCAACGTGTCTTTCGTCCTTTGGGCATTACTGCAAACTATGTACCCCAGGGTTTTAGTGATAAGGTACACAAAAGCATTCGTACCATCATAGATGCTGGTACCAGCCATGCTGCACTGACTGCCACTAACTCTGTGAAGACATCTGCCATCAGTAATGCTGCATTCCAGCACAACCAGAACCTAGGCTCAAGGGCAGAGCCACATCCCCATAAACTGGAGGATAACTCTAGATCCCAGGCTCTGCCGAAAGAGTCTCAATTTCCTGATACTGTCAGGAGGGGTGATGGAAAGGATCTGGAGAAGCCATCACAGCCTTGTACTGGTAACTCGAACTACCAGGGGGTCTTCCCCAACAGGAGAAGGCGGTGGAAACCACCTCTGGTAGGCCAGCAGACTTTGAAGCACTATGCTGTTTCAGACAGGAAGCAATTTCATGGAGCTTGGGACACCATGCGGTTAGAAAATACAGTTCACCATACTGAGAGGAGCAACACTAACCTGGGAGCCTCACATGCCAGCAGGCTCAGCCACAATCTAGCCTGTGAGGTTGAGCCACGACCAACTGCAGAGGAGAAAGGTCCTATACCTCCTATTCCATCTTCTTCCCTGTCCCCAGTTGGTAAAGCTGCAGGGGCTGTCTGCTTCCCTTCTATTCATTTAGGCCAACCCAGGAAAAAGGAACCTGAGGAAGCAACGGCAATGGAATTACATGCTGTTCGTTTAACTGATCAGTGTCAATCAGACCAGATAGAGGCTAATACTACAGAACAACTAGTAGATGTGTCAGAAGACAGCTCAAGCACAAATGATAGTGCAAATCAAGAGGTGGATGAACGCTTACCATCAAATGCCGACTCCTCTAGAGAGATGGTGGGAGCAACATCTCAGAACTGCCTAGAGACTCAGCAGAGAGACCACTGTAATCCTGAGACAGTTACCCGAGCAGCTTTCATTTTTAGCCTGTTCCCAAATGTCCCACCTACCATCTATTTTGGGACTCAGAATGAGAAAGTAGAGAAACTTCCCTGGGACCAGAGAAAGATGCTAAGGTGGAAACTGGATCATGTGCTTCCCAATATCATCAAGCAGACAGTTCAGCGGTCCCACTTCTTAATGAACAAGACAAATGATGATTGGCTGGGTTGCTGGACTCGCCATATGAACCCTTCTGGTTTCCGAAGCATTCGAGAACATCAGAAATTCAATCACTTTCCAGGATCCTTCCAGATTGGGAGGAAAGATCTGTTATGGTGCAACCTGTCTCGCATGCAGAACCGCTTTGGAAAGAAAGAGTTCAATTTTTTCCCACAGTCATTTGTTCTTCCTAAGGATATAAAGCTCCTACACGAGATCTGGGAGAATAATGACGGTGAAAAGTGGATTGTGAAGCCACCTGCAGGAGCTCGAGGTGCTGGGATTCAAGTGATCCACAAGTGGAGTCAACTCCCCAAACTCAGACCCCTCCTGGTACAGCGTTATTTGCAGAGACCGTACCTCATCAATGGCAGAAAGTTTGATCTGCGGCTCTATGTTTATGTCACTTCTTTTGACCCGCTTCGGATTTACCTTTTTTCTGATGGACTTGTACGTTTTGCCAGCTGTACATACTCCAACTCTCTAACCAACCTTGGCAACAAGTTCATGCATCTGACCAACTATAGTATCAATAAGAAGAATGCTGACTATGAGGCCAATGCAGATGAAATGGCCTGCCAGGGCCACAAATGGTCTCTTAAAGCATTCTGTAAACACCTGAGCCAGAAAGGAATCAAGACCGACACCATCTGGAATACAATAAAGGATATTGTTATAAAAACCATCATCTCCTCAGAATCCTGTGTGACCAAACTTCTCAAATTGTATGTACGACGACCCTATAACTGCCACGAGCTCTTTGGCTTCGATGTTATTCTAGATGAGGATCTAAAACCTTGGGTGCTGGAAGTCAACATTTCACCCAGTTTGCACTCTAGCTCTCCACTGGATGTCAGCATCAAAGGCCAGATGGTCCGTGATCTTCTGAATCTGGCGGGTTTTGTTCTACCCAACACAGAGAACAGCAGTTCCACTGCTTGTACCTCAAGCAGCTTACCTAATGGCTCATCCAGCTGCCCCACCGAAACACGTCCATTGCCTTCGGAATATCTTGCTGCACGGACGATGAAGAAAGCTTATTATGTGGCCCAGAAGATCCCAGACCAGAAATTCTATGCAACTGTGCTGGATGTCCTGACATCAGAGGATGTTAGGATTCTGGTTCAGATGGAAGATGAGTTTTCTCGTCGTGGTCAATTTGAACGAATTTTTCCCTCCCATAACTCTTTTAATTATCTTCAGTTTTTTGAACAACCAAGGTATTTTAACATTCTTGCTATACAATGGGAACAAAAGTATCATGCAAGCAGAGCCAGAGGATTAGATCTCCTTCGGAATTGGTGCTCAAGCAGTCATAAACTTGGGTGTCTTTGTGACATTGGGCCCTTGTGGTCCCCCCCTGCATCAATTCCAAATGGAGCCCTAGGAGATGAGCTTCCCAGCAATGAAAGTAGACCTGACAGTGTCAAGGTGGAGGAAACACCTGGAATAGAAGAGAGTGAAGAAAGCAACAATGAACCCAGCACATCCACTTAGGAGCTTTATACCATCAAGTGCTCTGGGCAGACACCCTTTACCATCTAGTATCGTGCAAAAGTGAAGATAACAGCAATGAGGCCAAAGCTTTCACCTAGCCATTGTTCAACATCAAGTGCTCTGGGCAGACACTGTATATCACCTAGTGTTATGGGAGAGTGAAGATTCCAACAAGCCCAGCCCCTCCATTTACTCACTTTATACCATCAAGTGCTCTGGGAAGAAACTTTACCATCAAGAGTTATGGGAGAGTGAAGATAACAACAAGCCCAGCCCCTCCATCTACAAATGTTGTACCATCAAGAGTGCTGGGCAGACTTTGTAACTAGCAACAAAGTTATGGGAGAGTAAAGATACCAAGAACAAGTGCACCTCCTCTATCGAGGCACTTTGTAACATCAAATACTCTGGGGAGACACTGTGAGACATCCTGCCGCTTCTTTGAAGTCATGCAGTGGGTTCCTTTTGATCTACTATAAACCACTGACTTCCTGCCACCACAGTCTCTGAGGAGCATCAACAGCATCCAACTCAGAGGAACCAGCACGCTGACCAGCCAGAATTGCTTGTATTGCAGAGATGGGCATGTGGAGGTTCGGAGGGGTGGTGGTGAAGGGGGGAGGCATGGAAGCCTTATGCTCCTCCATGACCTCTTGCTTAGTTGTAGATGGCATATCTCACTTGCACCACTGCCAGTGTTTGTGTTCTGCCCTTACAGAAAAGTGATGCCTATTAGTGACTTCTTTAAATTATGTCATCAGAAAACATTTGTGTTTAATGCTTCACAACTTTTGCTCTCCTTATAATTAAATATTGTGGGGGAAAGGCTCCTGTGTATGTTTTTCTGAATTGTTGGTAACCTAGAGCAGTGAATAAAATCTTGGGTGGGAATGATCTAAACATATTTTCCAATGTGTTTTTCTTGATCTCATGAAAATGCCTCCATTGACTTTGTTCCATAACATTGCTGGCTGGTTTGTACTAGTTTTCACAGAGCTACCATTCTTCCCCACTGATAACCTTAGTATTAGCACATATATTCCTTCTAGGAAGGAATATTCTCACCTTTTTTAGTTCAGGGATTATTGTCTTTCTTTGATTTTTTTCTATTCTATCATTTGTATAAGTCTTAGTGTCATACATAAAGGTGACAGCTAAAGCATGATTATTGTTGTATTAAAATGCACCTTGGTGACTTCATGAGGGAGACATCAAGGTACAATTATATATCATTTACAGAATTTTTTGTCATATTTAGGACAGGGTGGACAGCTTTTAAAGCATCTCACTGCTTAGATCAGACTCATATTGATCCTCCCATTTACAGCCTCTTATGTGCTGGGATTACAGGTGCGCGGCAACATGTCCAGTCTCAATCCCCTACTCAGGATGCTTCAGGGGCAAGGCTGGCACTGCAGACTAGGGGATGGAACTCCCACCTGCTGCCTCTGCCTAAATAGGCACTTTAATCTGCTTAGCTGTTTGGCCAGCCCCTACAGTATCTTTTGTATAAAAGTATTCAAAATGTAGCAAACATACTCTACCTCAAATGCCACCCATCAAATTTTGGAAGATGATGTACCCTGATGACAATGAACAGAGATGCTTCAGAAATGAAAAACAAGTGAGGTGAGGCTTTAATTCCTGCACCTTTGAGAGTTTCCAGTCTATATCAGAATGAGACACAACTAAAGTGGAGCCTGCTGAATTTTCTGTCTAGAAGAAGTAGAACTGAATATCTGGTAAGGATGGGGATGAGAGTTTATAGAAAAAAACTGGTGGAAATGAAAGAGATGAATAGAATGAGAAACATGGATACCAGTAGACATAGATGGCAGTGGGGCTGGGAGGAGCCCTGTACCACACCACACATTACCCACTGGTGCCCTGCAAACACCTGCATAGTCAAGAACTGGCAGAAAGTCCAAGTATGAGCCTCAGCTCCCACTCCACACCTCTGAGGATGGTCACTGACCATGAATCCATCCTTGGTAACATTTCAGCCAGCTCAGGGCTCCTTAATCAGAGACAAGGCTGAAGGTTGGGGCACTGTTCAGGGAGCAGAGTGCTACCTGTGTGTGTTTCTGTGGGGATTCTCCAGCATCTGCTACCCTCTTGCTGGTTCCCTAGTGTTACTTGTGTCTGACAGCTGTTAGGGTTTCCTGTTACTGCTGTTTGATAATAAAGGGATTCTGCACTTGTCAAAAACTGAAAAAAAAAACATACTCTTTTGAGAGTGTATACATACAAGAACACTTTTCCAGATCTAGAGAAAATGCCTCTTGATAATTTTATCAAGAGGGGTCCATGCCCAAGACACCTCTCCAGCCAGACCCCAGGCCCAGCATGAATGTGGGACCATCTAGCTGTTCACTACTCCCCAAGCCCCTTTCCAGCCACAACTGAGACCTGTGTGTCTGTGAGACCTTTCACACACTCACTGGAACTTCCTCCATCAGACAGGCCAAGCCACCAGTGGGAACTTGAGGAAGATTTCCCTGCAGAGAGGCTAGGAGACAGACCCACCCAGATCATTCAGGAGCTGCACATCTTGCCAGAGTGTCACAGCAGGTTCACCTCCACTATCTTCAGCAGTAAGCAGCTGAGCACAACAGCCAGACCAAAGCTAGGCACATCTGTACAAGTTCAAATGTGGTATGTGTAGATCCAGTAAGCTGAGACACTTTGCTAAACCCAGATTTATGAGTGTGTCCTCTCTCTTGATCTATAGAGGGGGAAACAGTTAACCAGGTGAACAAGTTTGCCTAGAAGGCCCCAGGTACATCAAGGGTAGGTGATCAGGCAGAACTTAGGGGAACTAACTTAAATACAAATTCCCAATTTAATATATGCTTAGCTACACAGACATAATGCTTGCTCTTACTGTCTAAAATATAAACCCATTAGTTACAAAAGTGTGCCAACTGCTAAATATCACTACCTATTATTAGTGTTCATAATTTTAGTTCTGTGAATACAAATCGATAACCACATTAACAATATAATCTCTCTTGGGGAAGAGTTTTGGTAGGTGCTAAGGTTATAACTGCACCAAAGCTCTACACCACAGGTCAGAGGACAGTGCAATACAAAATGACAAAGAGAGGAGCATAATGTAATCTCAGGCCCAGAGCCCACGCAGGACAAATGCAGAGGACACTAGCATGGAAGAAATTGGGAATCACACTACTGAAATGTCTGAATTAACAGCATCTGAAGTAAAAAGACAATGACACAAAGGTATAAAGCAAATCATATTAGAAATGTCTGAAATAAAAGAATCTCTGAATTAGTAGCATCTGAAGTAAAGAAACAATACAGAAAGGTATAAAGGAAAAGAGATCAGAAATAATCTCTGAAGTAAAAAAAAAGGATAAACATAATGAAAGAACAACTGCTTCTAAAGAAGACATTGATAAAAATTTAGAGGAAAATAGAAAAGCAATGGAGTCCTTGAATGAGCAATACAGGAAAGAAATAGACCTGATTAAGTAGACTGAAAGAGATATAGAGGTAATTAAAATCTCAATCACAAGCTTGCAAAACCGTTTGAGTGAAAGTGAAGATAGAGTTAAAGATCTTGAAGACTCCATTGCAGCTAGGGAAAAGGTAAGAAAAGATCTCTTAAAAAGAACTAGGATGCAAGAAACAATAATTCAACCTCTTCAAAATGATGCAAAATGAACAATGTGCAACTAATAAGCATCAATGAGAAAGGAGTCAATACAAATGATATAAAAAGAATATGGGCAGCAGTAATAGCAGAAAACTTTCCAAATATGGGGAAATTAACTGACATTCAGTGAACCAAAGCATATAAAACTCCAAATAACATCAACTAAATTGAAAACACACCCAGAAATATAATAGTCAAGATTCCAGAAATCCAGCAAAAAATATACTAAAAGCTGCTAGAAAAAAGAAACAGATCACATTTAAAGTAAAACCCATTAGAATAATGGCAGACTTCTCTTCACAAACCACCAAGTCAAGAAGAGTATGAAGCAGAGTACTTCAAGTCCTCTATGAAAAGAAACTTCAGCCCAGACTACTATACCCTGCAAAACTCTCTTTCAAGTTTGATGGTGAAGTGAAATACTTCCATGACAAAAACAGCTAAAGAATTTCATGATGAAAAGCCAACCCTAGACAGACAACTAGAAGATATTCTATAGAGGGACCAAAATGAGCAGAACTCTACAAATGAGAACAGAAAGAACCCACCAAATAGGGCAAACAATTAAGCACAGGAGAAGTGGTAAACAACATCAAGTAAATAACCTGTCAATCATGAGTCAATGCATCTCAATTATAACAACCAATGTAAATGGGTGCAATTCACCAGTTAAAGCAATGGACTGGCACAGTGGATTAGAAAGCAAGATCCAACAATATGCTGTATAAAAGAAACACCTTTAACTCACAAAGAAATTCATAGGTTGAAAGTTATGGGATTGAAAACACTAGAACATGCCATAGCACCTCAGAGAAAAGGCAGGGGTAGCAATCCTCTTTGCAGACAGACTCAACTTCAAACCAAGAATGATCAGATGAAATAATGAAGGTCACTATGTGTTGATTAGAGGAAAAATTCAAGAGGAAGAGGTAACAGTCATAAATATGTAAGCTCCCAACATGGGAGGACCCATCTATATTAGACAAATCTTAATTGACATGAAAAATCTAACAATCAATACCACAATCTTAACAGGAAAACTTAACACCCCCTCATCCCAAAAAGATGTGTCAAGCAGACAAAAAATTAGCAAAGAGTAGCAGAAGTAAACCAGAACTTGGAACAAATGGACTTAGTGGACATATACATTGTGTTCCACCAAAGCACATCTGAGTACATATTTTTTTTCAGCTGCCCACTGGACATTTCCTAAAATTTACTACATACTAGTCCATAGGTCAAGCTTAAGGATACACAAGAAAACAGAAATTATCTCATGTATATTTTCTGATCACAGTGCAATGAAACTGAAATTAAATGACAAAATAAATGACGAATAAACTATCTGCATGGAAATTAAACACCCTCCTCAGCAACCAATGGATTATAGATGAAATTAAACAATACCTATATTCAATGAAAATTCAAGCAAAAATCATTGGAATTTATGGGATGCAAGAAAGCGGTTCTTAGAGGGAAATTTATACCTGTGAACTCTCACATTATAAAAACAGAATGAGACCAAATAATTACTATAATGCTGCACCTCAAACTTTTAGAAAAGGAAGAGAAAAAAGGAACCCCAAAGCCCAAAGTTTGGAGGAAATTATAAACATTAGAGCAGAACTTAGTTCATTCGAGAACAAGAAAACAACACAAAGAATTAATGAATCAAAAGCTTGTTCTTTGAAAGATTAAATAAAATTGATAAGCCCCTAGCTAACCTCATCAAAAAGAGGAAAGAAAAAAATTCAAATACAAGCACTAAGGAATAAAATGGGTGAAATTACCACAGAAGCAGTGGAAATTCAGAAGATCATCAATAGCTACTTTGTGAATCTTTACTCTTGAGGAATAGAAGACACAGAAGAAATTGACAAATTCCTAGAAATGTACAAATTACCAAAACTGAATCAGGAAGGTGTAAGAACTCTCAATAACCAAGTATCAGTCAATGAAATACAAAATGTGTTACAAAAACCTACCGATACATAAAAGTCCAGGACCTGATGGATTCCCAACTAAATTCTACAACAAATTTATAGAAGATATAATCCCTATCCTTCTCAAACTCTTCAATGGAATTGAAAAAGAAACAATGCTCTGAAATTCATTCCTAGAGGCAAAAAATATACTGATAACAATACCAGGGAAATAACACAACTAAAAAAGAAATCTATAGGCCACTTTCCATTATGAATATAGATGCAAAAATCCTCAATAAAATCCTAGCAAATGGGGCTGGTGAGATGGCTCAGTGGTCTAAAGCACCTACTTAGAACAAGCTTAGCAAAGCACAGGGACCGCAGTTCAATCCCCCAGCACCACATGCCAGCCAGCCCCGCCCCCTGGTGGGCTGAGCTGGCCACACACACACACATAAATAAATAAAAATTAAAAAAAGTAATAGACTATATCAATACAGCCAAATTCAAAAACCACACGATCATCTCAATAGATGTAAAAAACACTTTGACAAAGTCCAACACTCATTCATGTCCCAAATCCTACAGAAAATTGGAATAGATGGCTTCTACCTCAATCTGATAAAATACATCTATTACAATCCAGTGGCTAACATGATTCTAAAGGGTAAAAGCTGAAATCTTTTTCTGTCAGATGTGGTACAACTCAAGGAAGTCCTCTATCCCTACTCCTATTCAATATAGTTCTGTAATCATTAGATAGATACATTAGACAAGAGAGATAATTAAAAGGAATAAGAAAAGTAAAGAAGAAGTTAAACTATTATTATTTGCAGATGACATGATACTCTACTTGGAAGATCCAAAGAGCACCACCAAGAAGCTACTAGAATTAATACACAAATTCAGTAGCACGTCAGTATAAGTACCACGTGCTAACGGATTGCACCACTGGAGCTCCTCAGTAGCATATCAGGATACAAAGTCAATCCCAAAAAGTAAATAGCATTACTTTACAAAGATACTAAATATTGAGATGGAAATTAGAGAAACAGTAGCTTTTACAATAGCCTCATGGAAAATGAAATATTTAGGAATCAATCTAACTAAAAAAGTCAAGGATGTATTCAATGAAAATTACTGTGCTCTGAAAAAAGAGATCTTAAAGGATTTCAGAAAATGGAAAGATATTCCATGCTTCTGGATGGGAAGAACCAACATTGTGAAGATGGCCAAACTGCCAAAATTGTTATTAAGATTTAATACAATCCCTATCAAAATAACACCATCATAACTCATACACCTAGAGAAATCATTCCTAAAATTTATTTTGAAACAGAAAAGACATAGAATAGCGAAGACAATCCTGCACAACAAGACAAGGCTAGAGATATTAGTATTCCTGACTTGAAATTATACTACAAAGGTACTGTGATAAAATTAGGAGTGTATTGGTGAAAAATAGACCTGAGGATCAGTGGAATATATTAGAAGAT
>NW_004524854.1:1425924-1443321 GCF_000260255.1 Octodon degus
CAGCCTTGGATCACACATAATCCCAGTGGATCATGAGTTAACACAAACTTTAGAAGTCCTCACCCCATGACTGCATGAGGCTTTGGGGGACAACTAGACACAAACCATAACATGTGTAAAATGTTTAATTGTTTTTTCTCATTCTGTTGGGATTTAAAATTTAGAATGGCAGTGATGTAAAAACCTGTTCCATATTTTGTCAAAGACATTTCATATTCAGACATAGAGTGATGTACTAGTAGTGTTTAGACAAGGTATCATATCTGCATATTCTACTTTGAATGACTACTACGAAGACAACAATATGCAATGCATTAATTAATGTAACTGTTGTACGAACCTGTTTGAGACTCTCTCATTGCTATTTCTTTTTATTTTTTATTTTTTATGTTGTATCTTTTAGAGAAACATCTACAGGGTGTTCAGGGTTTCCCTACTAGACAGCACTGGTGGTGATCTACCTGTTTACAGCCTCTGAAGAGCTAAGATTACAGGTAGATGCCACCACGCCCAGTCTCAATTGCCATCTCAGAGTGCCCTGGTGGTTGGGCCGGCATGGCAGGCCTGGGAATCGAACTCCAGGCCTTTGTGTCATTTCTATTTCTTTCTCATCAAAATTAATTTAAAGAAAAGAAGAAGAAAGAACTTAGCACACACACATGAGCATAAGCATAGCTAGAGAGATCTGAAAGAGATTGCTAACTTGTATCATTGCCAATGTTCTCATAGGTTTAGGAAAAATTTCTATTAGGAGACACTGATTTATTTGTACAAGGAATCTTCAAATACAGGTGAATCTGCAGCAATCTTCATTCAAATTCATTTTACAAAGCAAATGTAAAACCTGACATGATCCAAGTATTTGAGCGATAATTAACAAATGCATATTTGTACTTGAGGGACCACAGAATTTATAGGTCTTGTCCTTGTGGTTTACCACATTTACTCTACTTCCATTTCTGTATGTGAAAGTGGGGACAATTCATATGAAGTCACAGTTGTCTGTGGACTTAATTGCCATTTGCTCTTTCATTCTAGAAAAAGTGTATTTTTGTAACCATTGAGAACTGGAGAACAGCAGTATAGAGTAGTAGAATATTTATGAGGCATTTTGTAGCAGACACACATGCTAACAGAATAGTAAGGAGAACACTTCCTAAGGTGCCATATTCTGGTTGTGATTCTTTGTATATCATCTATTGTATCATATCATATTGTGTCATACCACATCATATTAAATCTATGTGTTGTTCTAAAAAATAGTATCAAAAGCTACAACTCTTGTCCCAAAAGCTACAACTCTTGTCCCAAAAGCTACAACTCTTGTTGCATAAGTCCTGCTTTACCTTGGTCTTAACCATCCAGAACAAAAGTATGAAGACGAAATATAGGAAGTAAAGCCATGCTGTTACGTTGAGCTGTGGGGGACTCAGGTCAATAATTTCTGACATTGCCAGTTAAACAGAAGACCCAATGCTATTATGGGCTACTGGACTCTTTTAGAATATTTTGCTGAGTTTACACACCTATAATATTCAAATAATGGAACTTAGAAAAAAAGCGGTATACAGATGAATGTCCACTTTGTATCTGTGTATTCAAAGTGGTTAGGATAGATATATAGTTACATTCTCTTAATGAATAGAATGATTTGTTCTAATGGTGTTTGCAAATAGGATCTCAAGTCCGCATCTTATACAGCAATTAACCACTAAGAAGAATGTATGCAGTATGTTAGTTATTGAAACTGTACTACTGGCTTGGTTTGAAACTGTCTCATTGCTATTTATCAATAAAATTTTGAAAAAAAATTTAAAAAAAGAACTAGAAAAAAAATAAAAAATAGCGATTTGGGTGACAAATTTTCCCTTTTGGGGGCCTCATTGAGTGAAGTGTAATTGTCTTAGGCTGCAGATAAAATATATAACGTATTTAATGTATAAAAGTAAATTTCTTTGTTTATATTTTAACATGTTATTTTTTTAACTTTATTTATTTATGTGTGTGTGTGTGTGTGTGTGTGTGTGTGTGTGGCCAGATCAGTCCCCCAGAGGGCGGAGCTGGCTGGCATGTGGTGCTGGGGGATTGAACCGCGGTCCCTGTGCTTTGCTAAGCTTGTTCTAAATAGGTGCTTTAGACCACTGAGCCATCTCACCAGCCCAACATGTTATTTTATGAAATGGAATTTTAGTGAAAAATTTCAGTGTATGGCAAGCAGTTTTTCCAGCACCATTTGTTAAAGAGGTTATCTTTCATCTAGATAACATGCTTAGCTCCTTAGTAAAGAATAAGGAGATGGATGCGCACATAATTGTGTCTGAATCATGTAATTTGCTTCATTGATCATCAGGTTATACTTTTGGATAGTACCATGCTGATTATATCACAGTATCTATGTAGTATAATTTGAAGTCAGGGATCGAAATAGCTCCTTTTACTTATTCTTGCCCAGAACAACTTGGATATTCTATGCCACTTCTGGTTCCATACAAATTTGGGGAATATTTTCTCTAGATTTGTGAGGTATACTAAAGGTATGTAAAGTGAGTTTGCATAGAATCATTATAATAATTTTTGGAACATCACATTTTCCTACACACTAGCAAAGAATATCTTTCCAGCCTCAGAAATCCAGTTCTATTTTCATTTTCAGAGTACTGTAAATTCACTATATACATCCATTGCTTCTTTGGTTGGATTTTATTACTAAGAATTTCATTTTTTTCATTGATTCAATCAACGTTTATTGAATGCATTTTCCATAACAGGTACTAAGACAGATGTTTGTTGTATCTATAAAAATTTCTACTATGTTGCATATTTGAAATCATTTAGACAATGTTAAAATACAACTTGATGGAATTTATAAAAATGACAATGATAGGAATGAATTAAATATTTTTTCCATAATTTTATTGAGAAACAAATAGCAATGAGACAGTTTCAAACCCAATTGGTAGGACAGTTTCAATAATTAACACATTGCATACATTCTTCCTAGTGGTTAATTGCTCTACAAGATGTGGACTTGATATCCTATTTACAAACAGTATTAGAACAAATCCCTCTGTTCATTAAGAGAATGTAACTATATATCTATCCTAACCATTTTGAATACACAGATACAAAATGGACATTCATCTGTATCCCCTTTTTTGTTTAGTCTCATCATTTGAATATTATAGGTGTGTGAACTCAGCAAAATATTCTAAAAGAGTCCAGTAGCCCATAATAGTATTGGGTCTTCCGCTTGATTGGCAAAGTCAGAAATTGTTGACCTGAGTCCCCTACAGCTCAACATAACAGCATGGCTTTACTCCTTATACTTCGTTTTTATACTTTTCTGCTGGATGGTTAAGACCAAGGTAAAGCAGGACCTATGCAACAAGAGTTGTAGCTTTTGGGTCTGATAAGGTCAGTGAAATGCCCTCAGGATTTATCCTGAGATCCTGTACCTCAGACTGTAGAACCTTTGTCAGTGTCAGCCATGTGGATGAGTCACGGCCATTTCTTGGCCAATGTGCTCTCTGTGAAAGCCTGAGAGAATGTTTACTCTCTCCTTAGGCATACTCTACATCATCGATCACTTTTCTCTTTGGCCTCATAATCTCCTTGATCAGAACATTTGGGACACTACCGAGTTCCATGTCGTTGCGGTACAAATTCTCATATGTCCTGAGTCTTAATTGACCTCAGAAAGCTAGGGCCAAAATGTTGGCTTTCCTTGCAGCCCTCCTTTTTCTCTAATTTTGGTCTGCAAACTTAGGTCATTAACCCTCCAAAAGATAAGAATTTCATTTTTTGTATGTTATTGTGAAAGGCATCATTTCCCTAATTTCTCTTGCAGTGTATTTGTTGTTTGTGTTTAAAAATGCTGTTGATTTTTGAGTGTTGGCATTGTGTCCTGCTACACTACTGAATTTGCCTATTAAATCTAAAATTTCCCTGGTGGAGTTTTTGCAGTTCTCTATGAAGTGTAACATACCAACTGTAAATAATAATCATTTCCCTCTATCCTTAGCAATCCTATTCATTCTATTTCTATCTTCTGATTAATTGATCTGGCTAATGATTCCAGAAGTATACTGAATAGGAGTGGTAACAGTGGGCATCCTTGACTTGTTTCTGATTTTATTTTATTTTTTATTTTTATTTGGATGAACCAGAGAGTGAACTCAGGCCCTTTCACTTGCCTTGGGAGCACTTACTTCCACTGAGCTATCTCCCCGGCCCTTTCCTTCCTGATTTTAAAGTGAAGGTTTTTGGCTTTTGCCCATTAGGTATGATGTTGGCTGTTGGTTTGTCATGAATGGCTTGTATCATGTTGAGTCAAAGACTATCCATTCTGATTCTCTTCAGGATGATTTTTTTTCTTGTTACCAGGGATTGAAATCAGGACTTTGCACTTGCCAGGCAAGGACTTATTCTAATGAGCTATCTCCCAGTCACAGGATTTTTTTTTCTTTATCATGAATAAGTGTTAAAATTTTTCAAAAGCTTTTGCTGCATCTATTGAGAGGATTCTGTGATTTTAGTCATTGGCTCTGTTGATGTCATATGTTACATTTATGAATGTGTATACATTGCATCATTCCTGGATTTCTATTCTGTATCCCAAGTGGTTATGATGTATAATCTTCTAGATATTTTGGTGCAATCTGTTTGCTACTGTTTTCTTGAGGATTTTTCCATGTATGTTCATTAGGGAGATTGGCCTATAATTTTCTTTGTGCCTTGGCTCTTTCTCTGGTTCTGTTATCAGTGTCTTTATCTGGTTTTGGCAACTAGAATGAGTTTGGGAGAATTACTTCCGTTGGAATTTCATTAAAGCATTTGAGATGCATTGGACATAAATTGGCTCTAAATTTCATGTAGTGTTCATCTGTGAAGGAAACAAGACCAGGGATTTTATTTGTTGATCAGATTTTGTTTACATTTTAAATTTAATTGCCTATTATTTGATTATTCAAACTTTTAAAAATGTATTTAATACAGGGTCTACATGGTCTCACTATTCACACTGGACTTGCAGTGATCATCCTATTTTTAGCCTCCCAACCCTGGGATTGCAGGCATGTGACACCATGCCCAGTCTCAATCACCATCTCAGTACACACCAGGGGTGGGGCTGGCATGGCAGGCTGGGGCTTGAACCTCAGCCGCTGTGTGTGTCTAAGCAGGTACTTTAGTCCCCTGAGATATCTGGCTGGCCCGTGATTCCTTATAGAATTAATTTAAATTTTTTTCTTTTTGATAAGTTTACCTAGGGGCTTATCAATTTTATTTATTATTTCATAGGACTTACCCTTTGATTCTTTAACTTTTTGGAGTGTTTTGTTTGTCTCCCTTGCAATAAATTATGGTATGATATTTATAGTTTATTATTTTACTTGGGCTTTCTGCTTGACTTGTCCTTTTCATATGTGCTTGAGGTGTAACACAAAATCAGTTCTTTGTGCTCACTGTGCTTGCCTGATGTGAGAGTTACACACTACTAATGTCTCTCTCATGACTGTTATAATAAGGTCGCTTAGGACCCTGTAATAGGGTCCAGGAAGTTGTATCGGTATTTTTGGGTTTTTTTTGTAAATATTGCTTCAATTCAGTAATTTCATCTTTCACAAGTTCATTGTTCAGAGGGTGGTTTATAATATCTCTGAGCTAATGAGAGTTCTTCTGTCATTAATTTATAGCTTCATTGCACTATGTTCAGATAATGTGCATGGGATGATGTAAATTTCTTTGCATTGATTTCAGCATATGCTTTGTGCTGGCATATGGTCTGTTTTGGAGGACTACCCTATGCAGCTGAGATGAATATGTATTCTGATGTTGTTAAGAAGAATATTATGTAAAAGTTTAAGTTAATTTCTTCACAAGTTTCGGTTTGTTCTGTTAATTCATTCTGGAGAGTTTGTACAGTTAATTAATCTCTGAGTCACTGTGGGGAGTTAAATCAACTACTTACAATTCTGGTACTTTTCATGTAATTTTGCATGTCTGTGAAACTTAGTGTTCGATAGTTCATTGATTCTATATTGGCTGCATATGTATTTATGACTAAAGTATTTTCACCATTCGTAGGTTTGCTTTTCAGTTTGATGGTCATTTTTTTAGATATGCAGAAAATTGTGGCTGTGGAAATAGTTAAGTGGGAAAAGTAACTGCCTGGATAACACAGATTTATAAGTTAGATCACCAGTACCTAAAAAGAGAAAATTCAAAGAGTATCAAAGTGTTGCATTCTTTGAAATATTTCTCATATATTTGAGATTGTGTTTATGAATGTTTTCCCTACTTCTGTGACTTCAAGATGTCTATCTAATTTTTTTTTTCTGTTCATTGAGTATCTGCTTCAATATTTAAATCTTTGCAGCATTTTGACTGTAGTTTTGTGTGTGGTAACAGACATGGGTCTAATTTTACACTTCACAATGGAGAAAGCCATTTGTATTTCCAAAACTATTTATGAAAGACTCTTTTTCAATGAACACATTTGGCCACTTGGGCAAGATAAGGTGGCTCAGTGCTTTGCACTCAAATAAGCAATTTCTCATGTGTTGCCTTGGAGCTCATGTCTGTTTCTTTGTCATTACTATGCTTACTTTATCACAGTAACTTTGTGGTTTAAATTCAAATCAGGAATTATGATATGTCCTGAATTTTCTTTCTTGACTGGAAAAGCATTTTTTATTCTAGGTTTCTTCTGGATCCATATGAATTTGAGTTATGTCTTCCCTATATCTATTATGTACAGAATGATATTCTAATTGAGAATCATTTGAATATGTATATCAATTATAGGTGTATGTCATTTTCACATTGTTGTTACTTCCTGTCCACATGCAGGGAATATCTGTTGATTCCCAGAAATCCTCTGCCTTCTCCTTTTTTAGAGTACTGTAACTTTTCCTGTATACATCTTACTTCCTTTGATAGACCTATTGCTAGAAAATTCATTTGTTCTATGTTATTGTGAAAGGTATGGCATTCTTAATTTCTAGCTCAGTGTTTTTGTTGTTTGTGCACAAATATGGTATTGATTTCTGGTTGTTGATGTTATATCCTGCATTACTACCACATTTGGCAATTACATCTACAAGTTTCCTCTTGGAGTGTTTGGATTCTTCATGTAGCAATGCATGCTACCTGGGAATAATGACAATTTTGCTTCTTCCTTGGCAATCGTTATTCCTGTTGTTTGTCTCTTGTCTAACAGTTGTGGGTAATGTATGCCGAAGTATATTGAATTGGAGTGGTGACATTGGACATCTTTGTCTTGTTCCTCAGTTTAATGTGAAGGATGTCAGCTTTTGTCTATTCAGTATGTTTGCTGTTGTTATTTCCTATATGACTTTTAACAGGTTGATGGCAGTAAAGGCTATCATGTTTTTTCACGTTTATTTTAATCATGACAGACTAATGAACTTTATCAATAGCTTTTCCTGCTTCTATGGAGAGGGTCGAATGGATTTTCTCTTTCGCTCTTTTGAGGTAGTGTAGCACATTTATGGATCTGTGCACATTTCACCAGCTCTGTCTTCCTGGTCTGAATCCCAAGTGATCAAAGTGTATAATCTTTGAGGTGATTTGCTGCATTCTGTTTGCTATTCCTTTCCTGAGGACCTTTGTGTGTATGGTGTCTTGAGAGATTGGCCTGTGCTTCTCTCTCTCTTTTTTTCCCCTGTGCCTTTCTGTGCTTTCATGAGCAGAGTACTACTTGCCTCCAGGAATGAGTTTGAGAGAATTTCACCTTTTTCAACAGCACTGAAGCATTTGAGATACATTGGCCTTAAAATGTTCTCTAAATTTAGTGTAGAATTCAGGAGTGCATGAGGACCATGGCTTTTGTTTGTCAGTTAGATTTTGATTACATTTTGAATGTCATTGCCTGATGGTGGATTATTCTAAATTGTTATACCTTGCTGAATCAGCATCAGTAATTTGTACACATGTAGCCATCTGTTCATTTCTTTTATGTTTTGCATCCTATGAGATTTAATATTTTCGAAGTAGGTATTGAGGATTTTCTGAATTTCTACCGGGTTTGTAGTGATTCTGCCCTTCTCATTCCTTTTTTTTTTAAATTGTGTGTGTGGCCAGCACAGCCCACCAGGGGGCGGGGCTGGCTGGCATGTGGTGCTGGCGGATTAGAACTGCGGTCCCTTTGTTTTTGCTAAGCTTGTTCTACGTAGGTGCTTTAGACCACTGAGCCATCTCACCAGCCCCCCCTTCTCATTCCTGATTGCATCAATTTACATTTTTCGTTTCCTTTTTGGATAAGGTTGCCTAGTGGCTTATCAATTTTATTTATTCTTTCATATGACCTATGCTTCGATTCCTTAGCTTCTTATATCATTTTGTTTGTCTCCATTGCATTAAAATTCTCTATGACCTCCATAATTTTTTCCCTTCTTTGTTTGGGCTTTGGGCTTGACTTGTTACTTTTTTTTGCAGTAGCATGAGTTACAGAACAAAATTGGTTCTCTAGGTCTTTTGTGTATTCATGATGTGAGAGATTCCTGCTGTGACTTTCTGTCGCATGACTGCTTTAGTTGGGTAACACTGGTTCCAGGATGTTGTATCTGTATTTTTGTTTGTTTGTAAACATTGTATCATTTCTTCTTAAATTTCTTCTCTGACCCATTTATTATTCAGGCGGTAGTATATAATTTCCATGATTTCATGAGGATTCTGTTTTCAATAATTTACAGTTTCATTGTCCTATAATCAGACAATGTGCATGGGAAGATTTAAATTTCTTTGCATGTATTATAGCATGTGTTTTGTGTTGCTATATGGTCTGCTTTTGAGGATGTGGCATATGCAACTAAGAGGAATATGTCCTGATATGCTGTTAAGAAGAACATTCTGCAAAGGTCTACTAAGTGAATTTATTCACAAGTTTGGTTTCATTGTGTTATGTCTTTATGGAATGTTTGTCTAGTTATTGGAGCTTTCAGTGACTAATGGGTGTGAAAACATCTAATTATAATTGTGCCGTCATTCACATGATTTTCCATGTCTGTGAAAGTTTGTCTTCTACAGTTGGTTGCTCATATAATGGCTGCATATATATTTATGATTCGAATAATTTCCTCTTGCTGCTTTGCTCTCAAAAGTATGTACTGACTTGCCTGAATTCTTGTACTCATTCTTTTTATATGTTATTTCAGAAATTTGATGTCTTTCATTTTTTTATTGATAAACAAATAGCAATGAGACAGTTTCAAATCAAATTGGTAGGACAGTTTCAATAATTAAGACTTTGCATACATTCCTCCCAGTGGTTAATTGCTGTTCAAGATGTGGACATGATATCCTATCTACAAACACCATTAGAACAAATCCCTCTATTCATTAAGAGAATGTAACTATATATCTATCCCAACCACCTTGAATACACAGATACAAAATGGACATTCATCTGTATAATCTTTCTTTTTGTTAAGTTCCATTATTTGAATATTATAGGTGTGTTAACTCAGCAAAATAATCCAAAAAAGTTCAGTAGTTCATAATAGTATTGGGTTTTCCACTTCTCCTGGCAATGTCAGAAATTGTTGTTCTGAGTCCCCTACAGCTCAATATAACAGCGTGGCTTTACTTCTTATATTTCGTTTTTATATGTTTCTGCTGGGTGGTTAAGACCAAGGTAAAGCAGGACCTATGCAGCAAGAGTTGTAGCTTTTGGGTCTGGTAAGGTCAGTGAAATCCCCTCAGGATTTATCCTGAGATCCTGTACCTCAGATTGTTTGTCAGTGTCAGCCATGTGGATGAGTCATGGCCACTGCTTGGCCAAGTGCTTTCTGTGAAAGTCTGAGAGAATGTTTTCTCTCCATGTGATGCTCCTTAGGCACACTCTACATCATTGATCACTTTGTACTCATTCTTGGTTTAACATTCCCATTGTAACCAACGAGAATAGCTGCCACTGTTTTTTTTTCTGGCTTACTGTCTCATGGAACACAATTTTTCCTCCTTTGACTTTCAGTCTATAAATTTTCTTGTGAGTTAAATTTGTTTCCTGCATACAGTATAATGTTGAATTTTGTTTCTGGATTCAATGTGTCAGTCTGATTCTTTATATTGCTGTACTGTGTCCATTTACATTGATGTGTACTCCTGATAGGCATTAGTTTATCTTTCTCATAGTAGCTTCCTGCTCTAGGTTCTCCATTGTTTCAATGTATCTACTTACTTTTTCTGCTTGTTGGTTCAATTCTACTATTTTTCTTGAAATTTGGGACATTTTTGTCTGTTTCTATTGTATACATCCATAATCTGTAGGTTTGTTTGACTTGTTATGTATTTCTGCGCTTGTTGTTCATCATACGGGTGTGTTATTTCTCCTTTCAATATTACAGAAATTTTTTGAGGTTATATCAATCTGCTTTGCAAGTTGTTTTCTATGAGTACCTGAAATACATCAGTAGAACCTCCTCTTCACTTGATAGTTTGTGGTGAGAAATCTGTCATGTCTTTGATGCAGCTTCCTTTTTTGTGATGTTTCTTTTGTCTAACAGCTTTTAATATTATGTTCTTTATCTGAATAGGGATCTGGACTATTGTGTGTCTGGGTGTAGATTTATTTTAATTATGGTGTATTGGAGTTTTACATGCTTTGCTTACATGTATATCAGATTCCTTTTCCATGCTTGGAAAATTGTCTCCTACTATTTCTGCAGATATATTTTTTTGTGAATTTTTCTTGACTCTTCTGATTTGTTGATACGTATCACTCTGATTTACTTCTTGAGACAGTTTCTCACTAGGCAGTTGTGACTGTCCTTGTACTCATTTGTAGCCCAGGCTAGCCTCGATCCCACAAATATCCTCCTGTCTCAAACTGCCAAGTGCTGGGATTCCAGGCCTAGTGCACCATATAGATCCAGCTAAGTATCTTGTCTTACATATTTTTTTTCTTTGCATCATCTTTTAGCTGCTGAAATGTTATTTTCTGGTTCCTTGTTATGTGTAGGAGATCTTTCCTTTTGAGGTGAATAACTACAATGCTGCCTTCATTTTGTGAAAGTCTATACTCAGTGTCATTCAAGTGGTTTCCTCAGCTTGCAGTTGAATTCTTAATTTCCAGAATATCTGATGGAGTTCATTTCAGGTATGCCAATTTTTTTTTCTGTATTGTTCATTAAATGTTTCCTGTAGGTTTGTATTCTCTTGTATTTTTCTATCTATGCCTTCTTTTCATGCACTGTGCAATTTTGTCATGGTGGTTGTCATTTCTTTCTTGTCCCTAAAGAGAGTATTTGTAATGTGATTTCTTGTATAGTCTGATGGAAATGTTTCTTCATTGAAGTTGCTATTATTCCACAAATTTCAGGTGTGTGATTTCCAAGTACTTCTATGTCCTTGTTCTCCTGGAGTTTGTGGATGGCATGGAAAGTTCAGATTGCCTTGTGCTCCTTTGTTTGGAAGTTTTTGAAGCTTGCAAAGTTCACCCAACCTCAGCAGCAGTTGTAGGTGCAGGTTGAAAGTCTGTAAGGATTTCATGACTATGGGGCAGTATTCTGTGCTCCCCAAGCCCCCAGGATCTGTGATTCATTGTGGTTGTAGTGAAAGTGACCAGGTGTAAGGTGCTCTTCCTAAAGCTTTCTGTGGTGTTTCAGAGTGGGACAAAACTCCAGAGTTTTCCCATGATGTTTGGGGGCAGGCTATATTTCCTCAATGTTCCTGCAATGTTGGGACATTGGTTGCAGCTCTTACAGACTCTTCTATTTTGGGTGGGGTCCAATTTGGTTTCACCAAAGCTGCCCTTATTTGCTGGTTAGTATACAGCTAAGCAACACTCTTGGAATACTGTACCTCCTGCCCTGCTGTATGAGTGTCCTGTGATGCTGGGAGGGAGGTACAGGTCTCAACAAGAGACCCATAGCACCCTAGTGTTTAGCCTTCCTTTCGAAATTGTGGTTCATGACTAGGCACAGTGCAGCAAGGCTCTTGTAATGGTCAGTATTGTGGGACATGCCTTATCAGGAACCCCATAGCTCTCCTGGGATGAGCATTTTCTGCTGAACTGATGTCATTTGACTGAAAAGTAGTGGGGTAAAATATTTTAATAATTTGTGGGTTTTCTTTTTACTTTGTTGGTGATTTCTTCTGATATGCAGATATTTGAGGATGGGCAGATACCTCTGTGGCATAAGAATTACCTGAAAATCCCAGGTCTAGATTTTGACCTCTGGTAATTAAAAAAAAAAAGAAAGAAACACAACAACAATCTTTTCAAACAATGAGAGCACAGTGTAGGCATTCTTTGAAATATTACCCATGCATTTTCAGTTCTGTTTATGCACTTATAGCCTACTCATAGGACTTCAAGCTTTCTACAAACTTTTGCCCCCTACACATTTAGTGTGTTTCAATATTGAAGTCTTTGTACTAATTTGACTGTTGCTTTGTTCATGGTGACAGATGAGTGCAAATTTAGCCTTCAGCATGTGGAAAACCATTTTGTCCCCTACACCACTGATGAAAGAGGTAGCCTTTCTTCCATTGAAAAAGAATTGGCCACTTTGTCAAGAATGAGGTGGTTGTGTGGTTTTGTAGTCGAGTCAACATCTTGTAATCTGCCCCACTGGTCCTCAGGTCTGTTTGTTTATCAATGCCATGCTGACGTTATCACAGTAGCTTTGTAGTTTAATTTCAAATCATGAATTATGATACATCCTGAGTTTCCTCTCTTCAACATAAGTGCTTTTGCTCTTCTAGGTCTGTTAAGTGTATGAATGGTATTTTAATTGAGAATTGTTTTAATCTGTATAACAATTTCAGGTATGTGTCATATTCATATTGTAGTTTCTTCCTATCTAGGTGCAAGGAATATCTGTTGATTATCAGAAACCCTCTGCCTTCTCCTTTTTTAAAGTAATGTAACTTTTCCTGTTTATATCTTTACTTCCTTTGTTAGGCTGATTGCTAAGAATTTCATTTGTTCTATGTTATTGTGAAGAGCATAGATTCATTAATTTCTGTCTCAGTGTTATTGGTGTTTGTGCAAAAAGATCGTATTGATTGTTGGGCATTTTCACTGCATCCTGGTTCACTGCTGAATATGGCAATTACATATAGAAGTTTCCTGGTGGAGTGTTCGGGGTCTTCATGTAGAGTGACATATTAACTGTGAATAATGATAATTTCACTTCCTCCTTTGCAATCTTCATACCTTACATTTTCTCTTGTCGAATTGTTGTGGGTAGTGTTTCCAGAAGTATGTTAAATAGGATAGTGACAGTGGACAGCCTTGTCTTGCTCCTCATTTGAAATTGAAGGCTTTTAGCTTTTGTCTGTTCAGTGTGTTGGCTGTTGGTTTTTTCTAAATGGCTTTTTTTCAGGTTGAGGGAAAGACTGTTTATTATGTTGTTTTCTGTTTTGTTTCTAAACTTCTTTGAAATCATGTTCATTTATTTAATGTTATTTTAATATTATTTTGAAATGTAAAAGTAAAAGCAAAATAAAATCAGAAACAAAGATTGAAATGGCAAATACAACAGTACATATTTTACAGATTTTTCAAAAATAGGAACTGGTTAACAGTGGTTGATATACTACCTATTTTTATGGTAAAATCTGTTGCTCAGATTAACAGATATAGTTGTGTAAGATTGGATGTATACTTGTCTATTATTGCTGTTTTCAAGAACCCTTAAAGTTTTGTTCTTTTCTCTTCTTTAAACTTTTAAAAATTTTGTTTTAAAGAGAGTATAGCAATAATTACTATGATGTTAAAAACAGTACACATTTTTATTCCTTTATTTTTCTCTCTCAGAACATAAGAGAATCTGTGCTGTGACATCCTGTAACTAATTGGTGTCCCAAATTTTCTGATCAAGGTGAATATGGGGCCACAGAGAAAAGTGACCGATGATGTATAGGGTGCCTAAGGAGAGTCACCTAGAGAGAACAACTTCTCTCAGGCTTTCACATAGAGCAAATTGGTCAAGCAATGGCAGTGACTGATCCAGATGGCTGACACTGACAAAAGATCTACAAGGTGCTGTACATGGTTTCAGGGTAAATCCTGAGGGGGTTTAACTGACCTTGTCAGATACAAAAGTTACATTTTTACTTATATAGGTCTTTCTTTAACTTGGTATTAACCATCCAACAAAAAAGTATAACCACAAGATGTAAAAGTAATGCCATATAAATATGCTGAGCTGTAAAAGACTCTAGTCAACAAGTTCTGACAATTGCCTGTTCTGCTGATAACCTACTTCTATTGTGTACTATTGGACTATATTGGGTTATTTTGCTGAATTCAAGTATCTACAATCTTTAGACTGGCTTCAACTATGTAAAGGTTTTTAAAGACTTCTCCAAATACAACTTCTTTAATTACAGTGGAATACCCATCTCTGACAAAATGAAACAAAAAAAGAGGAATATAAATAAAGGAGCATTTTGTAGTGAAAAATAATATATGTATATACAAGATAGGATAGATGTAGAGCTACTTTCCCTTAGTTCAGTGGGAAGAAAGGGTTGTACCAATAGTGTTTAGACAAGATATTGTATCTACATTTTGTCCTCTGAATAACTACTATGAAGGCAACAATCTGTAATGTATTATTTATTGTAACTGTCCTACTAATCAGTTTTGAAACTGTTTCATTGCTATTTTTTTTTCTTATTAAAAAGAATAAAATATAAAAATAGTACATTTAGAAGACCAAGATAACAGTTATTCAGACATATTTTTATTACATATTGCTATCTTCAATGTATTTGCTAAGATCATAGATATCAGCATACAGAATTAGTCAAGTTGAAAACTGTACACATTAATGCTATTTTTAAAAATCTGATAGAGATTTTTAGTACAATCATTAATGTTATTTTCAAAAAACTGATAGAGATTTTTAGTACAATCACCTCAGCCATCATGAATATGCACTTGCATGTGTTTTCCCCTGTTGTTTTTCTTATCTTTCATCCTTTGTCTCATCTTTATTTTTTATTTTTATTTTATTTTATTTTGTTTTATTTATTTTTTTTTGGTGGAACCAGGGGTTGAACTCAGGCCCTTGCACTTGCCAGGGAAATGCTTATTCCACTGAGCCATCTCCCTGGCCCCTTCATCTTTATTTTTTAATCCTTTAGTTCTATTTTTATTTTACTATCTGTTATATATTTTAGGTTTTATTTATTTTCAGTTTCTTACACTAGTGAGACTATATGATATTTGTACATGTGAGTCTGGTTTATTTCACTTATGAATACAACCTCTAGTTGCTTCCAGTTAAATATGAAGACTTATGGGGCCGGGAAGATGGCTCAGTGGAATAAGCGCTTTCCTGGCAAGTGCAAGGGCCTGAGTTCCATCCCTGGTTCCGCCCAAATAAAATATGAAGGCTTAGAGTATGTCCTTCTTTATAGCTGATAATATTCCATTATAAAAAATACACAGAATTTTTTTATCCATTCTTAGGGTAATGACCATTTTGGTTGCCCCCCAGATTGGGCTATGAAAAAAAAAAAGAAAAAAAAAGATTGGGCTATGAAAAATTGCACAGCTATAAACATAGGTGCACATATATCACTATTATATGATGTTTTCAGTTCTTCAATGAATATTCCCAGAAGGGGATTAGCTGGATTGAATGGGATTTCCAGTCCTAGCTTATTGAGGACTCTCCACACTGATATCCATAATTGTGTACCCAGCTACATTCCCACCAGCAGTGGAGAAGTGTTCCTTTTTCCCTGCAGCCTCTCCAGCATTCGTTATTAGTTGATTTCTTTACAATAACCATTTTTCCTGGGGTGAGATCGTAGCTCAATGTTGTTTTAATTTGCATTTCTCAAATGGCCATTGATGTACAGCTTTTTTTTCGGGCATTTATTTGCCTCTTGTATTTCTTCTTCTGAGAAGTGTGTATTCATCTCAGATACCCATTTTGGATTGGGTCTTTTAATTTTGGAGCCCTAATATTTTTTGGTTCTTAATATATTCTAGATAGAAGGCCTTTTTCTGAGTGTTATTGGTTAATATTTTTTCCAAATTTGTTGGTTGTCTTTTCACTCTGTTGGCAATTTCTTTTGATTTGCAAAAACTTCTCACTAATATGAGGTCCCAGTTATTGATTCTTTGAAGCAATTGCTGTGCAGTTTGAGTTTTGGTCATGCACTGCATGCATACCCCATGTCTTAAAGATTTCCACCTACCTTCTCTTAAAGGAGATGTAGTGTTTCTGCTTTAATATTTAGATCTTTAATCCATTTTGTCTTTAGTTTTGTACATTGCAGTCGATGCAGGTCTAGTTTTAGTTTTAGCATGTGCAGAGCCAGTTTTACCAGCACCATTACCTGAAGAGTCCATCTATCTTCCAGTGAACTTGTTTGGCCCTTTTCTCAAAGATAACATGGATGACTGACTGTACTTATTTTGTATCTGTGTCTTCTAATCTGTTCCATCAATCTTTGAGTCTGGTTTTTCTTTCTTTTTTTGCCAATACCATGATGATTTTTTTTTTGTGGAACCAGGGATTGAACTCAGGACCCTGCACTTGCTGGGCAAGTGCTTTTTAGACTGAGCTATCTCCCCAGCCTCTCCATGCTGATTTTACCATAGTACATCTGTAGAATAATTTCAGGTCAGGGATTGCAAAGCCTCCAGCCTTGCCTTTCTTGCCCAATATTGCCTTTGGTAGTCTAGGTCTTTTCTGGTTCCAAGTAAATCTTAGGAACGTTTTCTCTAGATCTGTGAGTCGTGTTAATTGTATTTTGGTACAGATTGCATTGAATCTGTGCAACAATTTTGGGAATGTGACCATTTCTCAATGTTGATTCTTTCTGTCAAGGAGCATTGTACATCTTTTCATTTTCTGAAATCCTCTTCAATCTCTTTTTTCAGAGTACTATAATTTCCTTTGTATAGATCTTTTGATTCCTTAGTTAGATTAAGTCTTAGGTATTTCATTTTTTGTCTGCGTTTGTGAAGGGCATTGTTTATCTAATTTCTTCCTCAATGTGTTTATCTGTGAAGAGGAATGCCATTGATTTTTTGGTACTGACTTTGTAACCTGGTAGGCTGGTGAATTTGTTTATTAATTCTAGAAGCTTCTTGGTGGAGCTTTTTTGGTCTTCCAAGTAGAGTATCATGTCATTTGCAAATAATGATACTTTACCTTCTTCTTTACCTATCCTTAATCCTATTATTTCTCTCTCTTGTCTAATAGCTCTACCTAATGTTTCCAGAATGATATTGAATATGAGTGGTGACAGTGAACAGATTTCAGTTATTCTCTATTTAGAGTTATGTTCGCTGTTAGACTGTCATTAGTGGCATTTATCAGATTGAGGTAGAGGCCATCTAGTCCTATTTTCTGTAGGGTTTTGATATGAATGAGTGTTGCACTTTGTCAAAAGCCTTTTCTG
>NW_004524854.1:1443604-1446010 GCF_000260255.1 Octodon degus
GGATTGAACCGCGGTCCCTGTGCTTTGCTAAGCTTGTTATAAGTAGGTGCTTTAGACCACTGAGCCATCTCTCCAGCCCCTTGCATCTATGTTCATGAGGGAGATTGTCCTATAGTTCTCTATTTTGGGTTGAATCTTTCTCTCATTTTGGTATCAGTATAATACCTGCCTCTAGGAATGATTTTGGGAGTATTGTTTCCTTTTTAATTTCATTGAAAAATTTGAGGAATATTGGCGTTGAATATCTAAGTTTCTTGTCAAATTTAACTGTGAATCCATCTGGACCTGGGCTTTTCTTTGTCACTATGTTTTTTAAAATTACATTTTAAATTTCATTAGCTAATATGGGGTTAATCAGAGTGTATATATCTTCTTGATTCATTGTTGGTAATTTGCACCTGTCTAGGAATCTATTTCTTCTGCACCTTTGATTCTGTGAGAGTAAAGATTGTCAAAGTAGCTATTGATGATCTTCTGAATTTCCACAAGATCGGTATTAATTTCACCCTTTTCATTCCTTATTGCTTGAATTTGAGGTTTTTCTTTTCTCTTTTTGATGAGGTTACCTAAGGCGTTATCAAATTTATTTAATCTTTCAAAGAACTGCCTTTTTTGTGTTTGTTTGATACAGGGTCTCATTATGCAACTCGGACTCATAGTTGATACACCTGTCTTTAGCTACTCCAGTGCTGGGACTACAGGCATGCACTACCATAACTGGACTCTGTTGCCAGCTCAGCCCACACTTAGGGCTGGTGTGACATGTGGTGCCAGGAATTGAGCCAGTCTCTGTGCTTGCCTAAGCGGGTGCCTTAGTCCACTGAGCTATCTCGCTAGCCCTCAGAACCAGATTTTTGATTCATCAATTCTTTGTATTGTTTTATTTGTCTCAATTGAATTCATTTCTGCTCTAATCTTCATGATTTTCTCCTATGTTTGGGCTCTAGGCTTGATTTCTCTTGCTTTTCTAGAAGCTAGAGTTGCACCACTAGAATTTTTTTGTTCTTATTATCTTTTCCAAATTGTGAGTTCAGTGTATGAATTTCCCTCTAAGAACCATTTTCATTGCATCCTACAAATTCCAGTAAGTTTGGCTTATATTTTTGTTGGTTTGTAGATGCTGTTTAATTTCTTTTTTAATTTCATCTGTAACCCATTGATTTCTGAGTAAGGTATTATCTAATTTCCATGAATTTATGGTGATTTTGTGGTTTCTTCTATCATTAATTTCCTATTTCATTACACTATGGTTACATAATATGCATGGGATAATTTCTGCTTCCTTGCACATACTTGAGCACGGACCTATGGACTAGTATGCGGTCAATTTTAGAAAATGTCTCATGTATAGCTGAGAAGAATGTGCATTCAGATATTGTTGGGTGGAGCACTCTGTATATGTCCACTAAATCCATTTTTTCAAAAGGCTTGTTCATTTCTGCTACATCTTTGCAATTTTTTTCTCTGCTTGACCTATCTTTTTGGGATACAAGGGTGTTAAGTTCCCCTGTTAAGATTGTGACACTGAGGGGCTGGGGAGATGGCTCAGTGGAATAAGCACTTCCCTGGCAAGAGCAAGGGCCTGAGTTCAATCCCCGGTTCCACAAAAAAAAAAAAAAAAAAAAAAGATTGTGCTATTGAATATTAGATATTTCATGTCCATTAAAATTTGTCTTACATAGTTGGGTGCACCATTGTTTGGTGCTTATTTATTTATGACTATTATCTCTTCCTCTTGAATTTTTCCACTAACTAGTGGTCTTTTTTGTTTCATTTGATCATTCTTGGTTTGAAGTTCAGATTGTGAACCGTATTCCTACCCGTGATTTATTCTGAGGTTCAGGACCCTTTAGTAATGTTTTACATCATTTGACTTTCAGCCTATGAACTTCTTTGTATGTTAAATGTGGTTCTTGTACACAGCATTTTGCAATATTTTTTTCTTGATCCACTCTGCAAGCTTATTTCTTTTAATCAGTGAATTGAGTCATTTATGTTAATGGTTATATTAGATATGTATTGAATTATGTTTGCCATGGCACTTTCCTGCTGGTGGATACCTACTTTTATCCTGTGTTTAATTATTTGCTCTATTTGGTGAGTTCTTTCCATTCTCATTCTTGGAGTTGTGATCATTTTGATCCCTTTCTAGAATATCTTTTTTTACTTTGTGTAAGGTGGGCTTGGTCGTCATGAATTTCTGTAGTTGTTCTTTGTTGTGGAAGTATTTCACTTCTCCATTAAACTTGAAAGAGAGATCTTCAGGGTATAGAAATCTTGGTTGGAATTTGTTTTCTTGGTGGCCTTGAAGTAATTTGCTCCATGCTCTTCTTCACTTGATAGCTTGTGAAGGGAATTCTGCCATTATTCTGATGAGTTTTCCTTTAAACGTGATCTGTTTTTTTT
>NW_004524854.1:1446110-1458069 GCF_000260255.1 Octodon degus
TTTTTTTTTTTTTTTTTTTTTTTTTTTCCCTCTAGCAGCTTTTGGTATTCTAGCAGCTGAATTTCTGGGATCTTGATTATTGTATGCCTGGGTATGATTTTAATTGGGTTGCTATTATTTGCAGTTCTATATGCCTTGATTACCTGAATGTCAGATTGTTTTCCCATATCTTGGCATTTTTCTGCTATTACTTCTGCCCATATTCTTTTTTCTTTTTCAGAACCGGGGATTGAACTCAGGCCCTTGCACTTGCCAGAGAAGCGTTTATTCCACTGAGCCACCTCCCCAGCCCATATTCTTTTTATATCATTTGTGTTGACCCTTTCTTTCTTAGTAATGCTTATTATTCTCATGTTCATCTTTACATAACTTTGCAGCAATTGCATTATTATTTCCTGGATTTTAGTTGTCTTTAAGAGATCTTTCCTTACCTTTCACTAGCTGTAACTGTGTCAAGGTCTGAAAAGTCTGTCTTCACTTTCATTCAGATGGTTTTGTCAACTATTAATTGAGGTTTTAATCTCCTGAATATCTATTTGAATCTGCTTCATACATTCTATTTCCTTTCTATACTTCTCAGTCAAGGTTTCCATCATTTTTCTATTCACCTGTATACTTTTATCAGAGTCTTCTTTAGAAACACTTAGTAAGTCTATCATCATAATTTCCATTTCTTTTTTTTTTTTTTACTTGGGAGATTATTTCTTACCTGGTTTCCTCTGAAGCCTTCTGCAGTTGTTTCTTTACTTCAGATGTTATTATTTCAGGTGTGTGACTTCCAATTTCTTCTACAGTACTGTCTCCTGTGTTTATTCTGGATGGGTTCTGAGCCTGAGATTGAATTTTGCTCCTTATATGTCATTTTACTTTTCAGAGATACCTCTTTACTTAATTTCTGGATTACTTACTTGGGAAAGTTTGATAGTAGTTATCTGTATCATTGTGATCGGAGCCTCTCTGTAAACAGTCTGTTCTTTAGGTATCTCTTCTTTTTTATGTATTTAGTACAGGGTCTACAGGGTCTCACTACACAGATTGGACTCCTAGTGATCCTCCCGTTTTCAGCCTCCCAAGTCCTGGGATTACAGACTCGCACCACCATGCTAAGTCTCAGTCACAGTCACAGTGGGACTGGTATGGCATGCCATGGATTGAACTCTGGTCCCTGTGTCTGCCTAAGCAGCTGCTTTAATCCACTGGGTTATCTGGCTGACCCTTAGGTATTTCTTCTGAGTCAGAGATTCTTGTTTTGTGTGTGTTCCTACATTTTGCCCTCTCTATTGATTGAGAGTGAGATGCTGGTGTCTGTTTGGTGCTGTCCTCTGTCCTTCAGTATGGGGCTTTTGAAAGGTTATTACCTAATTGACTCCTGATATTATTACCCAAGAGAGAACATGCAGTTAACACATATTTTTTCTATTTATAGTAATACAATTAGCAACACTAATATTGAGTAGTGAGATTTTGCAATTGACAAACTTCTTAACTAACGGATTTGTATTTTAGATGACATGAGCAACCATAATGGCTGTATAGTTAAGCAGATATTAAATTGGGAATTTGTATTAAAATTTGTTCCACTAAGTTCTGTCTGGTCATCTCCCCTTGATGTACCTGGAGTCTTCCAGGCATTCTAGCTCACTCCAGTTACCTGTTCCCACCTCTGTCTCAAAAGCGTGCTCCTGCAGATCTGGATCTATCTCTGGGCCCCACTAGGCCTAGAAGTATGCCTCAGTTCACTGGGTCAGGATCTACCAAACTCAAACTCAACCAGCTCTGCCTGGTTTGCATCTGCGTGCTGTGCTCAGCTTCTTCCTGCTGTAGCCTGTGGAACTGAACCCACTGTGCCCCACTGGCTAGATGTTCTGTTCCTGTTTAGATGTCTGGGTCTCTCTGCTGAAGGTTCCACTGCCTGGTCCCAAATAGGGCCTTTCTGCCAAATGTTCTGTTGCCTGGTCCCAAACCATGCCTCTCTTCCCGGTTGTAATATATTTGCTACAGGGTCTCACTATGCAGCTCGAACTCGAATTGATCCTCCCGTTTCAGCCTCCTCAGCATTGTAATTACAGGCATGCACCAACATGCCTAGTCTTAGTGGCCTTAGCATGCCCTGTGGTGGAGCCAGTGTGATATGTGGTGTTGGGAACTACATTTTGGTCTAAGCACTTGTCTATGCAGGCACTTAGACCACCGAGCTATCATGCTGCTCCTCTTCCTCCAGTTTTGTTCAAGTGGCATTTTGTTTTCAGTGGAATTGTAACTTTCCTGAATGTCATTTTGAATGTTTCATTTATTTTATTTCATTACTCTATTTTTTTCATTGCTTCCATCATTTTTCCATTACCCTCTATTTTTTATATATGTCTTCATTAAATGTGCTGTGTAATTCTTTCATGATTGTTGTCATTTCTATTTTTATCTGAGAGATTAAGTCTGATTTTTTTCTTCTATAGTTTGATGTAGATGTTCATATGTTCAGGTGCTATCATTTCAGAAATTTCAGGTGTGTGACTCCCAATTTCTTCTATGTCCTTATCTCCTGGACATATTTTGTGTGGAATGGAGGTCTGTGATTAACTCTTACTCCATTTTTTAAAAATCATTTTTGAAGGTCTCAATGTCACCCAAATTCAGCAGAGGTGGTAGGGATACGGTTCATGTGTAAGCAATTCTGTTGTGATAGTTGGGGGTGTAAAGTATTCTCATCAGCCTTTTCACTCTCTGAGGCTCAGTGTTGCTTCAGCCATGGAGAGGGAGCATACTACTGTAGCTCAGGTATGCTCCAAGAATGAGGAGGCAAGCTAAAGCTCTGCAAGGCTTCTGTAATGGTGGGTGTGTACGTTTGTTTAGGACTCTGACCATGTTCCACTTTCTCTAGCTAAAGTGGGAGTGATCAGGGCAGTGCCTTACAGGGCTCTGTCATTGTCTGGGATCAGCCTGCATTCTATGATATTGGAGGAGGAGGCAAAATCTCAGCTGTCTCCCATTATGGTGATTGACATGGCATTGCGCATCAGGTCCCTGTGGGTTTCCAGGGTCAGCCTGCCTTCTGTGGTGTTGTTGAATCTTTCCTTTTAAATGTTATCAAATCTTTCATGAAACTGTAGGCCTGGTGGTAAGCTTTAACATTGATTGTAGTAAAATAAGAAAGAAATGTCACAAGTTTGTGGAGGTTTCAGTCCATACTCAGCTGACTCCCAGGTATAATGACACATGTAAGAGGGCAACAGTTCACGATGGAAGAAAATAACAAAATTAGAAAAAAGAAAGGGTAGGAAGTAACCTGCTAATTTTACCATGGTAGCAATGTGGTATACTTGCAAGTCAGGGATTGTGATGCCTAATGCCTGGCCTTTGTTAGCCAGAAATGGATTTGCTATTGTAAGTTTGTTCTGGTTCTAACTGAATTTTCAGAATGCTTTCTCTAGATCTGTGAATGTATTAATGGTATTTTGATCAGTATTGCTTTAAATTACTATAACCCTTTTGGGAGTATGGCCATTTTCCCAATATTGGTTCTTCCTATGCATCAGCAAGAATATCTTTCCACTTTCTGAAATCTTCTTTGATCTATTTTAGACTATTGTAATATTCACTGTATTGTTCTTTGGATTCCTTTGTTACATTGATTCCTAATATTTCATTTTTTGGATGTTATTATGAATTGTTTTGTTTCACTTATTTCTGTCTCAGTGAGTGTGTTGTTTGGGTTTTAAATGCTATCGATTTTTGGGTGTTTATTTTATAGTCTGCTACACTACTGAACTGTTTTATTAATTTTAGGTATCTCAGTAGGATTTCTCACATCTTAAGGATAGTGTATCATCTCATCTATGAAAAATGATAATTTCACTTCTTTCTTTCCAACCCTTGTTCCTTCTATTTGTCTCTCTTGTCTAATTTTTTGGGCTAATATTTCAGAACTACATTGAATAGGAGTGGTGACAGTGAACATCCTTGTCTTATTCCTGATTTTATAGTGAATGATTTCACTTTTTGTCTATTCAGTGTTATGTTGGTTGTTGGTTTGTTATAGATGGTTTTTATCAGGTTGAGGTAAAAATCATCTATTCTGATTTTCTTTCTTTTTTTTTTTACATTTATTTATTTATTATGTGTGTGTGTGTGTGTGTGTGTGTGTGGCCAGCTCAGCCCACCAGGGGGCGGGGCGGGCTGGCATGTGGTGCTGGGGGATTGAACCATGGTCCCTGTGGTTTGCTAAGCTTGTTCCAAGTAGGTGCTTTAGACCACTGAGCCATCTCACCAGCCCCATATTCTGATTTTCTATGAGGTTTTTATGATGAATGAGTGTTGCACATTATCAAAAGTTTTTTCTGCAAATATTGAGATGATCTTATGATTTTTATCTTTAGCTCTGTTGATGTGGTTTATTGCATTTATTGATTTGTGTATATTTGAACCATCCCTGTGTTCCTAGAAGAAACCAATGTGGTGATGTAGTATAATCTTCTAGATGATTCGCTGCATTCTTTTTGTATTGTTTCCTTGAGAATTTTTACATATATGTTCATTAGGGGGACTGGTCTAAAGTTCTATTTTTGGTTGGGTGTTTCTTTGGTTTCTGGTATCAAAGTAATACTTTTCTCCAGAGAGAGTAAAGCAAAACTGCTTCTCTTTCAATTTAATTGAAGAGTGTGAGTAGAATTGGCATTAAGTGTACTCTAAATTTCTTATAGAGTTCAGCTGTGCATCAATAAGAACCTGTGCCTTTCTTTTTAAAAAGACTTTTAATTACATTTTAAATTTTGTTTACTATTTTGGGTTATTCAGAATGTTTATGTCTTATATCTTCTTGATGCAGCATTAGTAATTTATATGGACCTAGGAATCTGTCCATTTTTTTTTTGTTTTTTTCCTCTGAGTGTAAGATTTTTGATGTAGATATTGGTGATACTGAAGGAACTCAAGTGATTTCAAACTTTTCATTCCTAATTTCATGAAATTAAATTTTTTCTTTCCTGTTTCTGATAAGGTTTGCAAGGGGTTTATCAATATTATTTAATCTTTCAATAAAACAACATTTTGATTTGTTCATTGTTTATTTTATTTTCTTTGTCACAATTGTATTAATTTCTGCTCTGAATTTTATTATTTCTCCTTTCTTTGGGGCTTCACTTGATTTTTTTTTCTAGAAGCCTGAGGTACATGGTTAGGCTATTTATTTTTTCTTGTTCTGTTTTCCTAATATTAGAATTCACTGCTATAAATTTCCCTCTCAGCAATGCTTTCATTGAATGCAAGATATTTTGGTAAGTTGTGTTTGAGTTTTCATTTGATTGTATATATCACTGCATTTCTTCTAGTTACATCTGTGATTCATTCATTGTTCAGAGGGCATTATTTAATTGACATGTATTTATGGAGTTTGTACATTTTCTTTTGTCATTAATCTCCAATTTTCTTGCACTATGGCCAGATAATATGCATTAGATCATTGTAATTCCCTTGAATATACTTAAGCATTTTCTATGGACTAGTTTGTAATCTATTTTAGAGAAGTCCCATGTACAACTGAAAAAAATATATATTCAGATGTTGTTGTGTGAAACACTGTGTAAAAGTCTACTAAGTTCTTTTGTTCACACATTTGGTTCAGTTTGGCTCCATATTTGCTAATTTTTTCTCTAGTTGATCTATCTCTTTGTGACAATGCAGTTTTAAGGGCCCCCATTAAAATTCTGTTCTTGGATACTTGATTTTTCATATCCACTAAAATTTTCTTATATATTTGGGTGTTCCTATATGTGGTGCATACATGTTTGTGATTGTTTCTTCTTCCTCTGGCAGGTTTCCCCTAACAAATATGTAGTGAATTTATTTCATTTGATAATTCTTGGTTTGAAGTTTAAATTGTATGTGAACAGGGTAGATGCCCCTGCTTTTTTCTGATTTCCTGTGGTGTGGAGGATTATTTTCCATCATTTGACTTTTACTCTGTGAATTTTCTTTTGAGTTAAATGTCTTATGTGCATCGTACTGTTGGATTTTGATTGTCAATCCATTCTTATGGTCTGTTTCTGTTGTTTAGTGAATTAAGGCCATTTACATTGATGGTTATAACTGATACATATTGGCTCATGTTATTTTCCTGCTATAGATTTCATACTTTTTCTTCCTTTTAATTATTTGCTCTGTTTTGTGGTTCTTTTCTGTTGTTCTTGAAGCTGTGGTCACTTCTGCCTCTTTCTAGAATATCTCTCAGTACTCTTTATAGGGTTGGTTTGGTGGTCATGAATTTCTTCAATTGTTTTTGTCAAGGAAGGATCTTATCTCACCATTGAATTTGATAGTTTTTCAGGGTACATCAATCTGGGTTGGAAGTTACTTTCTTTCAGGATCTGAAATACATCACTCCAAGATCTTCTTGTGTTGAGAAATTTGCTGTCATTCTTATGGGCTTTCCATTCCAGGTATTCTATTTCTTCTCTGTAGTAACTTTTAATATTCTATTCTTATGCTGATTTTGTACTGTAGACCATAGGAACAAAGTATATATTTATATAACACAATAAATCATAAATTAGGATTATGTATGCAAAATGTTTCAACTTACTGGAGTGGCTTTACCCTGTGTTCCTCTGGGCAGGCCAGTTGCCAGGTTCTAAGTGTTTCATTTATTACAGAGGGATGTGTAGGTCTTTTGGATTCCTGTAGCACCATGGGTTGCCAAGTCCAAGTGAGTCTCACACTGGCTGCAAATCTCATGGTGTAAGAGGACAGGACAGGCACTTGCATTCCTCTGGCCAAGCTATGAGTAGAGAGCCCCAAGTGCTTCCCATGTTTATTGCTTATTCCACAGTGTAGGGGAGTAGGCCATGTACCTTCATTCCACTGTCAAAGCTAGTTGACAATGTTTCCGATCACTTCATAAATTGATCGCTCATCCCATGGTATAGTGGGATGTCACAGGTATCTGAATTTTTCCTGGCCAAGCTAGTTGCCAAGGGTTCCAAGCACTTCCATGCTGAATGCTAGTCCCACGGTAAGGCTCATCTTTTTTCCCCCACTCGGGTATTATGTAGAATAAACAGAAGTTAATTACCTAAGTAATGTGAAACAATTAGCTTTATTCTAAACACCTCAAAAATATAAGAGAATCAAACAGTTTCTGAACAATTTCATTGAATCCCCAAGGAGATTTGCAGAAAAACGAACTATTTAGCAACCAACAAGTTAAAATAGACAAGATCTGACATCCGATAAAATTTCTTAGGCATGCAAACAAAGAAGAACTATGATGAGAATAAATATACTTAGTTTATAGAAATATAGATATAACACAGATGCTAGGACTAGTAGATACAGATATTCAGTTAACTGTAACACATTATATATGTTGAAAATATTAAGTATGAAAATGGATACTGTCTTAGTTGTTTTTCTTCTTACTGAGACACCATATTCAACACCCAGAAGATAAGAAAAACTTATTTCAAATACCAGTTTTTAGAGATTTCAGTTCATAGTTGGTAGGCTCCAAGGAAGACATACCATAAGGGCACGAGAGAGGAGAAACAGGCCATAGTAGGGCAGACAGGAGGCAGCAACAGCAAGTAGCAGCAGCAGCAGAAAGTCTCTAGTTTCTTTTTATCCCATCCAGGATACAAATGATTTGGGTAGTGCCACCCACAACCAGGGTGGACCTTCCCTTAAACACACCCAGAACTACAGTAACTCCCATCAAAGGACTGCTTTAGCAGTACACATCTTTAATTCCATCATCACATGTCTTAAATGTAGCCCACTCCAAAATCCCACACCTATGAGTACATGTGGCTTTGGAGGGACATGTAGATACAAACTATAACAGATGTTACCATCAGGCACAAATTGCAAGGGATGAAAACAATAGCGTCAACTAGAGAGCACAAAGGATGAAAAGAAATGGAGAACAGATGTTACAGAAGATAAAATTAGTAAATTTGAAGACTTGACTAGAATCCATCAAAAACAAAAAAATAAAGCAGAACAGTAAAATACTCGAAAAAATATCTGAAAGCTGTACAACAACTATAAGAACGCTAATACATATGCAATTTGTTACCTTGACATGGAGGATAGAAAATATGTGAGGAAATAATGGCCCCTAAATTTCCAAATTTGATTAAAGCTGTCAATCCACAGACCCAAGAAGCTCACTTAAATCTCAGCACACCAGGGCAGTCTAAGAGCCTGTCTGCAAAGCACAGGGACCCTAGTTTGATCTCTGGTACTGAATATCATGCCATGCCAACTCCAGAACTCTAGGCTCGCTGTGCCAATGACTGAAATCAGAAGTGGTAGAACACGCCTGTAAACCCAGAGCTGAAGAGGCTGAGACAGGATGATCATTATGAGTCCAAGCTATATAGCTTGACCTTGTACAAAATAAATACACAAATAAATGAAAGATTTGTTTAAAATTTAAGTGAATAAATTTCAGTGTACCATTTTTGGGCATCACCTTCAAATGGTGACATGGAGTAAATGCACAAGTCACCCCTATTAGGCCCTTAGGAATTCTGGTACAAAGGTTTAAAATCATAGTTATTTAAAGTATTTGCTTAAAAATTATTCATGCTTTGAACTCTTCTCATTGCAGCACTGATCCTGTGACTAATACACTAGGTAGAAATGAGAAAGTTCACTAATAAAGTGAAGAAATAAGACTGGGCATGGTGGCATGTGCCTGTAATCCTAGCATTTGGGAGACTGAAAATAGGAGAATCCCTATGGGTCTGATCTATGTGGTGAGATCCTGCAGACCCTGTAGATCCTGTCCTAAATACAGAAAAATGTGAAGAAATAAAAAGAAACAGGAACTCTAACATTATGCACGTTTATATCTAAACAGTGTTAGATAACCAGTATTGAAAATGTCTATTACAATTTTCTAGAAATCTATTTCTCTAAAACAGAGCCTATCTCTATCGTAGGACATGATACTTTGAAAAAGTGTCTCTTTTTCTGAATAGATGTGTTTCAGCATTTCACGCCAGTACAGTGTCTTATGTTGCAATTCTTTACAGCACTTTGGCCATTTACATCTAACCCGAGGTAGGTAAAATCTGGTTTGTGTTAGTATCTTTTCTTGTAAGGACTTATGTTTAGTTTCCCAGTGCTATCAGTATTAGTCCAATGCTGTACCAAGGGCTTCCTTTTAGGGAATCTTTCACAGTTCCCTGAAATCTCTATCTCTTTGGTTGGAAGATAAAATGAGTTTTATTGGCAGGATTTAATCCCTTTGTGTATTGATGCTGTTTTCCAATTTCCACACATTTCATGATCTCAGGAAGTCAACTCAAGGAAACATACCAGAATATTGATCTGTCAATTCTAGTTATCTTCCAAACTTTTAAGGGATTAATTCTGATGGGCTTCAGTGTGTAAACTTTAATTAAACACTTTAATTCTCACCATGAATTTCATAGTGCCATAATGTATACAAGCATACTTTCTTAGGCCAGTTTCCCACTGCCCTCTGCTTGACCATAAGGCTGAGCCACTAGCCACTCAGCAGGAACCAGAAAATTACAAAAAAGGAGAGATTTTATCATTCACAAGTTCTTCTATCACTATTAGGAAAACATACTATTTAACTCACTGAGCTGATTTTTATGCTACATTCTGTGACAAGAATGGATGCCTTCCAAAGTGAATTTTGTCCCTTCACTTTAGACAGTATTGAGAAAGCAAACTCTTGTTTATTAATCTGTCAAGAACGGTTGACAGGCCTAGCAAGCACAAGGTTGTGAATTTTATTCCTGGTAATAAAAAAGGAAAAAGAAAAAAAAACCAAAAGAACTGTTCATAGTAACATGTCAAGTGATGATAGCAGCCAGTAGATCCTCACGTGGTATCAAATCTCTTATGGTTGAAGAAAGGCTCCCTCAGTGTATCCTATCCTTGCCTTTACTGGCTGCGTGAGCCTGTATTTGTATTTTATTATGGAACACTTAAGAGAATTTTCTTCCTTATTAGGGTGTTTATAGGATATCATCCAAGTCATCTGTAGCCATATTAGGCCTCAAGACTATTTATTAATCTCTACTTATAGGAAACAAAGTGGCTATCTAGGGAAGGTGTTCAATAGTATAATTTGGGGTGGTGACTGAAGATTACTTTAAGATGATCATAATTTTCTCTACTTCATTTTGGTGAATTTTGTCCCACTTGGTGAATAACAACCATTTTTATTTATGACATGAATAGATACATTTAACCACTGGTGAATTTAAAAATCAAGTAATTAACTTAAATATTTTAGAGTAATCATATGATCCAGTATTCCACTATAAAGTAAAAATTTCAGATAACTTAAATCATATATTGATGCATAAACTTTTATATGAATTCTTAAATGTTTACCAGCTTATGAATACACAAGGAAATAATATTAAATCCACAAGAGGGAACCTGAAGTAGCCAAAAATAAATACATATTGAATGACACTGCCCCAAAGCTGAATGTGTTACAAGAGAGGGCTGGACAGGTAGGGTGAGGGGAATCTTGAAATGATAAACATATGTTCTATGCATATCTAAAAATGTCAGGATGAAAACCACTCATCTGAATAGTCAATATGAATCGATAAAACAAGTGAAAAGAAATGTAGCATTTATTCACACAATAACATGGATGATACTAGAAAAATATTACAATAATTAAAATCAGTCTAACAAGGAAGGCTCACTTTTTCTGGCACTCTCCCCTCTGTGACACAGGCCACTACATAGTCTTACATATTGTAAAAAATGCAGTATGAAAAAAAGGCCATATATAAGAACACTTCACTTGTATGAAATTTCTAAAATAAGGAAATAATACCAACACAAAGTAGATAATAGTGTTTTCTAGGGACTCAGGAAAGTTAAATGGAAAGCAACTGTTGATGGATGCAATTTTTTTCTAGGATAATGAAAGTATTGTATAACTAGTAGTAAGGATTTGATAACTTTGTGAATATGCTATACTAAAATCTATTGTATTTTATGCTTTAAAATGATCTTTAATTTAATTTCCAATCAGTTTTTATTGGTATACTTTATATATATACAATTAACACATTCAGCATTTAAACTTTGTACCTGTACAGGATATAACTTGATTATTTCCTTTTGCCATTGCTGTACCCTCAATTCAACCCCTCCTTCCTTCCCCACTGGCAAAAGCTTTGTTTTTATTTTTACCATCTTTTCTCATTTAAAAAATTTTTCCTATATTTAATTTTTTCTTCCCTTTTCCCTTGTTCATGTCTTAATTTGAACATTTTCTTCCTGTTTCACAACACCTACTATATATTTTGGTCCTTATTTATATATTTGGTTTCCCACACCAGAGAAACATTGTGATATTTATACATAGGTGTCTAATTCATTTCAATGAAGTGTACGATCTCAAGGTATATCCATTTACCTAGAAATTTCTCAAGCTTATCTTTCTTTATAGCAGATTAATACTCTAGTGTAAAAACAAAACAAAACAAAAACAAAAGAACAGACCCAGTCCTAGCCCAGGCCTAGTGATTGTGTGGGAGAACTTCCTGCTACCCTGCGCTGGTGGAACCTACTGGTTCCAGCCCAGGCACAGCATGGATGAGACACTCTCTCACCCCCTTGGGACCCCCCCCACCACTCCGCAGCACCCCCCCTACCCCTCCCTGCCCAGTAGGAATTTCTGCTGCTTTCCAGGAACCCCCAGATCCAGTCCTAGCCCAGGCCCGGTGAGTGTGTGGGAGAGCTGCCTTTCTACTCCACCTTGTCTCCTCCAGACTCAGCTCAGTCCTGGTATACAGGCCTGGGGTAAAACCCTGCAGCTGAAATCCCTGCAGAGAGTATAGGGGACAGAAACACCTAGCTAATGCAGGAGCAAAACATCTTGCCAAAGAGGCACAACAGGTTCACCCCCAAGGGCAGCAGTAGGAAGGAGCTGAGCACAGCAGCCAGACCCAAGCCAGGC
>NW_004524854.1:1462374-1469927 GCF_000260255.1 Octodon degus
TTTACCTTGGTCTTAACCATCCAGCAGAAAAGTATAAAAAGGAAGTATAAGAAGTAAAGTCATGCTATTATGTTGAGCTGTAGGGGCGTCAGGTCCACAATTTCTGACACTGCCAGTCAAGCAGAAGACCCAATACTATTATGGGCTACTGGAGTCTTTTGAATATTTTTCTAAGTTTATACACCTATAAAATTCAAATAAGGGAACTTAACAATAAAAGGGATACAGATGAATGTCTATTTTGTATCTGTGTATGTATAGTAATTAGGATAGATATATAGTGACATTCTCTTAATGAATAGAGGTATTTGTTCTAATGATGTTTGTAAATAGGATATCATGTCCACATCTTATACAGCAGTTAACCACTAGGAAGAATGTATGCAATGTGTTAATTATTGAAACTGTCCTTCCAATTTGGTTTGAAAAAACTTAAAAAAGAACCATATTTTTTTTCCATTCAGCAGTTGGCAGGTACTTGTGCCATATCTAAGCTGTGCTGCTATAGATATGGGTGTGCATATGTATCACTTTGGTATGATGTCTTTAATTCTTTCAGGAAGACACCAGAAGGAGATAGCTGGGTTAAATGGGACTTCTAGTTCTAGCTTTGTGTGGAATCACCACACTTATTTCTTCACTGACTGCACCAATTTACACTCCAATCAAAACTGAAGAAGGGTTCCTTGGCCCGCATAGCCTTGCCAGTGGGTCTGCTATTCCAAAAACACACATCACAATTACTGATTGCTTTCTAAGGCCCTTGTAAGGTCCTAATTTGAGTCAGAAAGTCTAATTATACTTTAAGTGTATCTTAAAAAGATCTATTTTCACCACAATTGTAAAGAATATTGAATGCTTTTATAGCGCTGACAGGCAAGAGGTTATATCATTTCTCCCTCACACTACAACCACTATTTTTAATAGCTACATAAAAGCAGGCACATAGTTCACTCTTATTTATAATCAAGAGAGTACTATACTCACAAGTGCCAAACGTCCACTTTAAAACTTCATAATCAGTGCTGGTGGTTGTACTTTGGGCATTAAATCCCACACTGTGCTTTGTGAAATAGACTGTAGGAGAAGTAACTCACCACAATTCCCCTTTACCATGAGATAAGTATCTTAGTCTGTCAAATATTGACAAAGAGAAGAAAGCACAGTAAATCAGAGATATGAAGTATAACCACTGTACTCCACCCTGAAGGAAAATTAGCCCATCTCAGTCTGTAATTAGACTAACATGAACACCAATTACCCATGTTACAACAGAAAGCATTACTTAATATCAGTCCTTACAAGTCACAATCAGTTGATCAAAATTATTTTTCCTTTAAAGTCAAAAGTGCTAATAATGTGCAACTTGCCCTTCTCCAAAGCTGAGTGCAGAAAACCTGAATATCAAGAACAAAGGATTTACATGACTGATGTGAGTGTCACAGATACTGGAATAAGTTACCAGAAATTAACCTCCCTAAAACAAAAATAGATTCCGAATTTGATAAGTTTAAGTTAAACAAAGATCTAACTTTTCTCAACAGGTCAGCCAATCGTTCCCTGATCTGCTGTAAAGAAATCTCATCTCTTTTCAGCTCTGCTAGCTGTAGTGCTTCCTGGTAGATCTCTTTTGCTTGTGTATATCATTCTCTGTGTATCGAAATTACAGTTAGATTACTGAGTACCATGAGAAGTTCAGGATGATTTATGCATCTTGAAAGATCTGATGCCCTTTGCATATAAACTAAGGCTGAATCAAATTGCTCTTGTGCATCCAAAATAATAGCCAGGTCACTCATCAGCACAATTGTCTATGGGTATGTTTCTTCCTGTATTTCTTCAGAAATATGGAGAACTTTTTCATACATACAATTATGTCTCTTTAGATAAAGTGATAAATCAGCAATAACAATCCATCCAATACAGCCTAGAAAATGACAGACTGAAGCAGCCATTAATTGGTCACCTTTAACTATATGAACTACAGTTGTGGCTATAAAACGAAATGGAAAACATACCAGAAAACTGTGTGTAGTAAAAAAGCTCTCACTATGTCAATTTTACCCTCAGAAGAAAGACTTTATAAGAGTTTTGGGGAAAAAAAGACATAAAGAGGAAGAGTTTAGAAACAAGACTGAAGAACAAAGTATGATCATGCAAACTTTGAGAAACTGGTGTACAAGACAGTATGGGAAGAGAGAAGAAAAGTAAAAGGTAGAATACAACAGAACAATGGCCACAAAAAACTAAAAGTGCTTTGCACACTGATACAAAAACTATACAAAATAATGAAAAACGAGAGAGAGAGAGAGAGAGAGAGAGAGAGAGAGAGAGAGAGAGAGAGAGAGATTGAGAGAAACAGATTGACGAGAGATTCACTTCAAGGTGTATCTGTTGAAACTTGTAGATAATGTGTGAGGACAGAGTCCAGATCCATGTTGATTTATCCCAGGAAGCCAGTATTAGCTTTACAATGGAATAGTGCATAATTTCAGTAACTGTACACCTTTATGACTCATGAAGCTTAATTTGATTTCTGCCAATGATTCTGAAAGTAGATCTGTTCAGTCTGCAGCAGTCAGTTCACTTTCTATGGGCTTGAACTGAGCTAGGAGCTTTTGGAAGGAGCCAACAGTTGATCTCTCTTCAAGATGGCTCTTAGCCAGTTGCCCTTCTCCCAAAGGATGGCTGAATTTACTCCACTAACCAGCAAGTGCAATCCATTGCATCCACTGCTCCATTGCACATTTGCATTTCTCCATGGGGGCCTCAGGGGTTTCCAGCAGTGACTGTGAGTCTAAATGTTTGAATGCTCCTGCCATGTAGTGAGTCCCAACTCAGGGGGAAGACATTACTTGTCATTGCCTTCGTTGAAGTTTTTCTCTTTGCTCTTCCCATTGGTTTTAATTCTCACTTCAGATCCTACTGGGGTAGGAGTCACTTTTCTCTTCTGTTTCTCACATTGCTATATTCCAGTGTCTGTACATCAAATTTCAGAAAGTCCTTTTCTCTGCTGAATACCATTCCACCATCTTCCTGGAAGTACTCAAAAGGATGAATCTTTTGATATGTGAACTGTATGACAGTTGGAAAACTGCAAAGCATAAATGAGAAACAGAGTATAGAAAACCAATAATAAATGAAACTAAAAGTTCTTTGATACTCTCTACAATAAATATTTAGCCAGAGTGAACAAAAAAGAAGAAAGAAGATACAAATTACCAATATCAAGAATGATAGAGTTGAGATCACTCCATGTTCTACAGGAACTGAATGGACAATAAGGAAATATTAGGGAACATTTCATGAAAATCAGTTCAACTACTGAGATGACATGGAGAAATTCCTTCAAAGACATGAGTCACCAAAGCCCATTGAAGAAGTTATAGATAATTTGAATAGCTCTATATGTACTAAAAGAATTAAATTTCATTTTTTTAAAGGTCTGTTTTCAAAGGAGGATGAAACTGGAGGATCACTAGAAGTTCAAGGCCAGCCTGAGCTATGAAGTGAGTTAAAGGCCAGCCTGCAATAGAAAGTGAGACCCTGTCTCAAGAAGAAAAATCCAGGATAAAAGTCTTTATGGGTGAATTCTGCTGTATTAGTTTTCTATTGCACTATGAAAAATTATTACAATCTTAGTGGCTCAAACATGATATATTCACTTTTGTAGCATTTCATAGGTCAGATGTATGATGAAGGCAACGAAGTGTTGGCATTGATAATTCATTTCTGGAGGCTCCAGAGGATTTCCTTTCCTTTTCAAACCTGGAGAAACTCCTCCTATTCCTTAACTATTTTTTTTTCAGAACCAGGGATTGAACTCAGGCCCTTGTGCTTGCCAGGGAAGTGCTTATTCCACTGAGCCATCTCCCCGGCCCCTATTCCTTAACTCTTGATGCGTTTCAGTCTTGAAAGCCAGCAAAGGTCAGTTGACTCTAATATCACATCACTTTCACACTTTTTAATTTATCTTTTCCACTTCTAAGAGCCCTGCAGATTTCATTACACTCACCTAGATTACTTATAATATACTTGCTTTAGAGAAATCATTATATTAAAGTCAGTTGAACAGCAAAGTTAATTTCATGTGCAATATTAATTTATCTTTACCATGATACATAACATAAATTCTGGAGATTACAAAGTTTGGGCCCGTCATGAGATGGGCCCATTAATCTTTTAAATAATCTAATAAACATTTGAAAAACAATGAATGCCAATGTTTGACATGTTCTTTTAATATGTCAAAAAGGAAAAAAAAATCTTTCCACGTCATTAAAGAGGCCAAAATCATCCTCACAAATCCAAGGAATTAGGATACAAGAAAATAAAACCCAGAGATATGAATGCAAAAGCTGTAAACAACATTTTAGCAAATCAATTCCACCTCTATATAAGAAGAATAATGCATCAATTCCAAGTATTATTTAAATTAGAAAAGCAAAATTGATTTAACATTAAAAATAAATCAGTTTATGGGCCGGGAAGACAGCTCAGCAGAATAAGCGCTTGCCTTGGACCTTAGTTCAACCCCAGGCACCACATGCTAAACCAGCCCTGCCCATAGGGCGGGCTGAGCCTCACCCCCCCCTCTCGGTTTAATTTGTCATCAAAACAGAAAATATAATTACGTGTAAATATGTGTAGATGGGGCCAGCTGAATAGCTCAGGGGACTAAATCTGCTTAAGCAAATGCAGGGACTGTGCTATGATCTCTGCATCACACGCGCATCAGCCCCGCCCCTAGGGTGGGCTGAGCGGGCCAGTGTCCTTGCACAGTGGCATACGCCTGTAATCCCAGCTCTGGGGAGGATGAAATCAAGAGAATCACAAGTCCAAACTGTGTGGTGAGACCCTATAGTAACCAAATACATATAATAAATAAATAAATAAATAAATAAATAAATAAATAAATGTAGAGAAAGCATTTGACAAAAGTGTATTTATGTCTGGATATAAACTCTGAACAGTCTAGGGATAAATAGCTTCTCAGTCTGATAATGGACATCTTTGAAATCCTCAAGTCAATATCATTGACAATGGAAAAAGATTGAATGCTTTCATTCTCTGGTTGTCAATAAGGTAAAGATATCTGTTCTCATTAGTTTTATTCAATAAGGTATCAAAGAATCTATTTAGTGAGGTTTGACAAGATAAATATATGTAGACTAGAAAAGAAATAAAAATATCCATATTCACAAATGGTATAATCTTGTCTGCAGAAAATACATTAGCTTCTACATATATGGATTTATCCACATTAGAGGATATAAGATAAATATACAAAATTCAATTAGACTTCTCAATACTAGCAATATAACTGTATATGGAGACTGAGAATAATAATATCTGGATTAGCACCAAGTACATGGAATAGTTACAAATATACTAGACAAAACATATGTAAGACCTGTACATTGTAAATTGGAAAATATTATCCAGAGAAATTAGAGGAGAGCTAAGTAAGTGGAGACCTAGATCTTTTTCATAAATCAGAGAACTAGTACTGTTAAGGACTCAATACTTCTAAAACGAATTCACAACCTCATTTTTAAATTCATATGAAAATTTAAAGGTACCAAAATAGCCTTGAAAGAGAAGACCAATTTTGCAGTAATAACAATATCTTACTTCAAGGCTTCTTACCTGGACATAGGAGCACATGCCTGTAACCCCAGCACTTGGGAAGCTGAGGCCAGAGGATCACTACAAAGCCATCTTGGGCTAAATAGTAAGTCCAGGACATCTTTAATTACATAGCAAGACCCAGTCTTTAAAAGACTTGTTAAATGAGTACAGTAATCAAAACAGTGAATATATGATCCTTGACTTATGATGGTGTTCTGTCATAATAAACTTACCACAAATTAAATAGGTCAACATATGACCTGAACATAATAGCTTGGAAACACAATATGCTATAGAATATCTGTTGCTTTAGACTCATGAATGTGTGGTTTACTAGGAGCTGTGGTTCTCTGTTGTTGCCTGGCATCAGGAGGGAATATTGTACTGCACATCACTAGACTGGAAAAATGTCAAAATTTAAATCTGCAAGTCTGATTTTTGTTTAGCAAATGTCTTAGTCATTTTCCTAGTGGCTCCAGTGAAATACAGGCAATCACAACTAAAAGAAGGAGATGTTTATTTTAGTTTATGGTATGTAGAGGTTTCAGTCCATGGTTAGCTGGCTCCAAGGCAATACGGCAAGGCAGAACAGAGCTACTGGTAGATTAGGGGAAGCAGAAAGTGCGAAGGGAGGAGCAGGGAAGAAAATAAGTCCTTTCAAGCCATGTCCCCAGTGACCATTCCCTATTCTGTTCTCACCTGATCCCACCTCCTAACAGAAAGTCAGCGGTAAACCCCACCAGTTGAGTAATCCATTGATGATAATTCACAACCCAAGCACCTTTGGAAAGCTCCATGTGTAAGCACATCAAGCTTTGGGGAACACCTGGATAGCAACCATACAGTCAACAACAGTTTTACTGTTTCAGAAGGATAAAAAAATTGTAAGTCAAATTGTTATAAGTTAAGGAAAATTTGTACTAGTATCAGCATACACATAGATAAATAGATGAGTGAAACAGACTAGCTTTCAGATAGATTGACAGATATGAAGTGTTTTGACTTTGACAGAGGTGAAAATGAATGGAAAGAAGAAAGATAGTCTATTAAGTACATGGTTCTGGAAAATATCTGAAATGCCATATAACAGAAAAGAAATTTAATGCATGGCAACAAACTCCAAACTGATGATAGAACTAGTCATAAAACTTATTTTAAATATATAGCATAAAATTTTTGTTTCTTAAGAGTAGGCAATATTTTCTTAGATCCAACTTCAATGACATAATTCATAAAATAGAACTTGGTGAATTCTTCTTGATAAATAATAAAAATTTCTGCCCTTCCAAGGATACTTTAAGAAATTTAAAATATCCACTGTAGTCTTGGGGAAAATATTTACAAGGAAGATTGATGAAAGATTCTGCCTGGAATAAGTAAATAATTACTAAATCTCAATAGTAAAAAATTAAAAATAAGCTGAATAATTAAACAAATGTCCAAAGAAGATATATGAATGTTAGTTATAGTAAAAGGTGCTGGATGTTATTATTAGTCATTAAAGAAATGAAAATGAAGCCAACATTTTGACCCTAGCCTTCCAAGGCCAATTAAGACTCAGGACATATGAGAACTTGTACTGTAATGACATGTAACTCAGTTGTGTCCCAAATTTTCTGATCAAGGAGATTATGGGGCCAAAGAGGAAAGGGATTGATGATATAGAGTGTGCCTAAGGAGAGTCACATGGAGAGAAAACATTCTCTCAGGCTTTTACAGAGAGCACAATGGCCAAGCAATGGGATTGATGATGAAAGGGATTGATGATGTAGAGTGTGCCTAAGGACAGTCACATGGAGAGAAAACATTCTCTCAGGCTTTTACAGAGAGCACATTGGCCAAGCAATGGCTGTGACTCATCCACATGGCTGACACTGACAAAGGTTCTACAATCTGAGGTACAGGATCTCAGGATAAATCCT
>NW_004524854.1:1470027-1473157 GCF_000260255.1 Octodon degus
ACAGCTGAAAGCAATGAATCAATGGCTTCTGAAATAAAGAAATAGCTGCAGAAAGATATAGAGGAACTCAGATTGGAAATAAAAAAAGAAATCCCTGAATTAATAACATCTGCAGTAAGAATCAAATGCAGAAACATATGGAGGAAAACTAATGTCCACCCAAAACAAGTGCAGAGGATACTAGCTCACCACAAATCTATGAATTATTAGCATCAATAGTAAATAAGCAACAACAGAAAGTTATAGAGGAACTCAGAGTGGAATTCTTTACTGAAATAAAAAAAGAATTCTCATAAATCATAGCATCTGATGTAAAGAATTGAGTACAGAAACATAGGGAGGAAACCCAAACTGAAAAAAAAAACTGCAGTAAAAGAATTTATAACTGCTTCTAAAGAAGACATTGATAAAAAAATAGAGGCTATTAGAAAAATGACGGATTCCTTGAATGAGCAATACAGGAAAGAAATAGACCGCATGAAGCAGAGTTAAAGAGATATAGAGGAAATTAAAATCTTAATCACAGGCTTGCAAAACCGTTTAAGGGAAAGTGAAGACAGAGTTTCAGATCTTGAAGACGCTGGTGCAGCTAGAGAAAAGGTAAGAAAGGATCTCTTAAAAACAACGAGGATGCAGGAAAAAAATAATCCATCACCTGCAAGATGATGCAAAGATGAACAATATGAGAAAAATAGGCATCAATGAGAAAGAAGAAGTCAATACAAAGAACATTCAAAAAATATAGGCAGAAGTAATCACAGAAAATTTCCCAAATATGAAGAAACAAACTGATGTTCAGGTAACCGAAGTATAGAACGCCAAGTAACCTCAACCCAATGAAAAACACACCAAGACATACAATAGTCAAGATCCTAGAAATTCAGCACAAGAAAATATACTGAAAGCCACTAGAGAAAAGAAGCAGATCACATTCAAAGGAAAATCCTTCAGAATTACGGCCGACTGCTCTTCGCAAAACATGAAGGCAAGAAGAGCATGGAGCAGAGTACTTCAAGTCCTCCATGAAAACAAATTCCAGCCTAGACTACTATACCCTGCAAACCTCTCTTACTAGTTTGATGGAGAAATGAAAAACTTTCATGACAAAGAACATGGAATACATGGAAATTAAACGACACCCTACTCAGCAAACAATGGGTCACAGATGAAATTAAAAATGAAATTCAACAATATCTACAATTCAAGGAAAATTCAATCACAACATATTGAAGTTCATGGGATATGATGAAAGCAGTTCTCAGAGGGAAATTCACAGCCGTGAACTTAGACATTAGGAAAACAGAATGGGAACAAATAAATACCCTGATTCTGCACTTTCAACAACTAGAAAAGGAAGAGCAAATCAAACCCAGAGCCCAAAGACGGGAAGAAATCATAAAGATGAGAGCAGAAATTAATTCAATTGAGATGAAGAAAACAGTTCAAACAATTAAAAAAGCAAAAAGCTGGTTCTTTGAAATATTAAATAAAATCTATAAGCCTCTAGCTAACCTCATCAAAAAGAGGAAAGAAAAAATTCAAATACAAACAATAAGGAATGAAAAGGGTGTAATTACCACAGACCCAGTGGAAATTCAGAAGATTATCAATAGCTACTTTGAGAGACTTTACTCTTACAGAATAGAAGACACGGAAGAAATGCACAGATTCCTAGAAAGGTACAAATTACCACAACTGAATGCACAAGATATAACCACTCTCAATAACCCAATAACAGTCAATGAAATACGAGATGCAATTAAAAACCTACCGACAAAGAAAAGTCCAGGTCCGAGCGGATTCACAGCTGAATTCTACAAGACATTTAGAGAAGATGTAGTCCCTATACTCCTCACACTCCTCAATGAAATTGAAAAGGAAGCAATCCTCCCAAAATCATTCCTGGAGGAAAGTATTATACTGATACCAAAACCAGGGAAAGATGCAACTAAGAAAGAGAACTACAGGCCGATTTCCCTCATGAACATAGATGCCAAAATCCTCAATTAAATGCTAGCAAATAGGATACAGCAATTCATCAAGAAGATCACCATGACCAGGTAGGATTCATCCCAGGGATGCAAGGATGGCTCAATATTTGAAAATCTATAAATGTAATACACTATATCAATAGAGCAAAAACTAAAAACCACATGATCATCTCCATCGATGCAGAAAAGGCTTTTGACAAAGTCCAACACTCATTCATGTTCAAAGTCCTACAGATAATTGAAATAGATGGCCTCTACTTCAATCTGGTAAAAGTCATTTATGAACACCAAATGGCTAACATAATCCTAAATGGGGTACAATTGAAGTCTTTTACTCTTAGATCTGGTACAAGACAAGGATGTTCTCTATCACCACTCCTATTCAATATAGTTCTGGAAACATTAGCTACAACCATTAGACAAGAAATGAAATAAAAGCAATAAGAATAGGTAAAGAAGAAATTAAATTATCTTTATTTGCAGATGACATGATACTTTACATGGAAGACCCAAAATACTCCACCAAGAAGCTACTAGAATTAATACAGAAATTCATTAGCATAGCAGGTTATAAAGTCAATACCCAAAAGTCAATAGCATTCCTCTACACAAACAACAAACACACTGAGAGGGAAATTATACAAACAATAATTTTTACAATAGCACCGAGGAAAACGAAATACCTTGGAATTAATCTAGCTAAAGAAGTCAAAAAATTTTTTCAAGGAAAATTACAGTACTCTGAAAACAGAGAACGTAGAGGATTTCAGAAAATGGAAATATATTCCATGCTCCTGGATAGGAAGAACCAACACTGTGAAGATGGAAATACTCCCAAAAATTGCTGTACAGATTTAATGCAATCCCTATCAGACTACCTCCAACATACCTCTCAGAGGTAGAGAAATCATTCCTAAAATTTATCTGGAAAAAGAAAAGACCTACAATAGCAAAGGCAATTCTGGGTAATAAAGACAAGGCAGGAGGCTTTACAATTCCTCACTTGAAATTATAGTACAAGTCTACTGTGATAAAATCATCATGGTGCTGGAACAAAATAGACCTAAGGATCAATAGAATAGATTAGAAGAAGCGAAAGCTCTTACAAACACACTCAGCCACCTTATGTTTGACAAAGG
>NW_004524854.1:1474290-1474991 GCF_000260255.1 Octodon degus
TGTAGATATTGTTGAATTTCTTGTTTAATTTCATCTGTGACCCATTGGTTGCTGAGTAGGGTGTCATTTAATTTCCACGTATTTAAGGTTTTTTTTCTGGTTTCCTTTGGCATTTATTTCCAGTTTCATTGCACTGTGGTCAGATAATGTGTATGGGAGGATTTCTATTTTCTTTCATATACTTAAGCATGACCCATGGACCAGTATGTGGTCTATTTTACAAAATGACCCATGTGCAGCTGAGAAAGATGTATATTCAGCTGTGTTTGGGTGGAACACTCTGTATATGTCTACCTAGTCCATTTATTTCAAGCTCTGGTTTAGTTCTGCTATTTCTTTTCCAAGTTTTTGTCTGTTTGACCTATCTTTTGGAGATAAGGCGGTGTTAAGGTCTCCTGTTAAAATTGTGGTATTGGATATTAGATTTTTTTATGTCCACGAAGATTTGCTTTATATAGTTGGGTGCTCCCATGTTTGGTGCATACATATTTATGAGTGTTACCTCTTCCTCTTGAATTTTTCTCCTAAACAGTATATAGTGGCCTTCTTTATTTCACTTGATCATTGTTGTTTTTAAGTTGAGACTGTCTGAGAATAGGATTGCTATCCTTGGTTTTTTCTGAGGTGCTGGGGCATGTAGTATTGTGTTCCATCCTTTGACTTTCAGCCTATGAATGTCTTTATGAGTTAAATGTGTTTCT